>NC_067198.1:7428800-7530535 GCF_000699445.3 Schistosoma haematobium
ATGGTTGGAGTCGTTAGGTGATATGGTTCGGAATCGGTCACAATTGTACTGATCTGCTCAATCTTTATCTTTCTCCTAGGTCTTGATTATGAAAATGGTCCCATACTTTTCATCTCTTCTTGAGTCATATTGTCTATACATAACTTTCTTACTACCACTGAAACTGTGACTTTCTATTTCTCTGGCATTTATCTTGATAATTCCATTTTGCTGTGTTGATACGGTCATTCATCATCATTTACGCCTGTTACTCCTCGTGAAGGAGCATAGGCCGCTCACCTTCATTCTCCATCCAACCCTGTCCTGGGCAATCCTTTCCAATTGTTATTCATCCTTTTCATATCTCCTTCTATTTCCCAACGTAATGTGTTCTTTGGCCTTCCTCTCTTCCGCTTCCCTTCAGGATTCCAAGTTAGGGCTCACCTCGTGGTGCAGTTTGATGATTTGTGTAATGTATGTCCTATCCATTTCCATCGTCGTTTCCTAATTTCTTCTTCAGCTGGAAGCTGGTTTGTTCTCTCCCACTAAAGGCTGTTGCTGATGGTATCCGGTCAATGGATGTTGAGTATGTTGCATAGATAACTATTTATAAATGTACATTCTTGATGGTGGTTGTTGTAGTTCTCCAAGTTTCAGCTCCGTACTATAGAACTAACTGTGTTGACGTTCGTATAGAAGATTGTGACTTTGATATTGGTTGAAAGTTGTTTTGAGTTCCATATGTTCTTCAGTTGTAGGAATGCGGCCCTTGGTTTGCTAATCCTCGCCTTTACGTCTGCATCTGAACCTCCTTGTTCATCGATGATGCTTCCCAGGTATGTGAAGGATTCAACATCTTCCAGAGTTTCGCCATCAAGAGTGATTAGATTGCTGTTCTCCGCCTTGAATTTGAGGACCTTGGTTTTCCCTTTGTGTATGCTGAGGCCTACTGATGCAGAGACTGCTGCTACACTGGCTGTCTTCATCTGCATCTGTTCGTGTGTACGTGATAGGAGGGCTAGGTCATCTGTGAAGTCCAAATCGTCTAATTGGTTCTGAGCTGTCCACTGTATGACATGTTTTCCCTCAGATGTGGAGGTTTTCATAATCCAGTCAACCACCAGAAGAAAGGAAGGGAGAGAGTAGACAGCCTCGTCTGATTCCGGTCCTTACTCGGAATGCATTTGTCAGCTGTCCTCCATGCACTACTTTGCACTGTAGTCCGTCGTATGAGTTCCGGATAATGTTAGCAATCTTCTCAGGAACTCCGTAGTGTCGCAATTTGGTCTGTGCACTATCGATCCTTACGGAATTCAGCTTGTTGATCTCGAAGTTGGGCGTCTACTGCGTCTTTCATCCGGTTCAGCAACACTCTGTTAAGGACTTCCCCTGGTACTGACAGTAGTGTGATGCCTCTGTAGTTTTCACATTTGCCCGAGTCTCCTTTCTTTGGAATATTGATGAGGTGTCCTTTTTCCAGTCCATCGGCACTTGTTCCTCCTCCCAAATCTTTTTGAATAGAAGGTGAAGCGTGTTTGTAGTTACTTGTGTTAATGAGGTGTGGCAACTTGAACCGATGCATATATGTGCCTGGTCCTACGTTGTAGCTGACTGGCTGTAGTTACTTCGATGTCTGACTTCAGTGCTTATTATTATTAGTTATTTATTTGAACACATAAATATTGGTGCAAGAGGGCACCAAATATATATGCGCCACACAAAACAATGAGAATTCGAAGAGAAAGAAAAAAGGTAAGGAGCGTGAAAAAAGAACAATAACGAAGAGGTTGGTGTAAGGTAGTGTAGTAATAATAAAATAATAATGAGGGAAGGGAAAGGTACAATCAGAAGAAATCTTTCAGTTAAGGGAGACACAACCACTTTTTATGAAGAAAGTAAAAAAGGTTACAGCAGGATGGCCACTGGCTTCTATTCTGAGCCATATCTGATAACGTCTCTAGCCACTGTGTAGCACCATCTCTCGGACCTCAGCCAGGGAGTCGTGAAGGACCAACACAAACTAGTCCTTTGCAGGTTTATTACATACAACGACACCATGTCACACACTGACCATCTCTCCGCTTCTTCCAACCAGTCCCAGAGTCGGCAAATAATGCACGACGTGGAATTCTCTGGGACGACATTCGTAGAACATGTCCAAGCCACCGAAGTCGGTGTTTCAAGATGGTGACATCGATTGCATTATCATTTCTGTGCCCGAACACACGATGCCGGACCTCTGCATTACTAACATGGTGTTGCCACTGGATGTCAGCAATCCTTCGGAGACAGCGATGATCGAACATACATAGTCTTCTAACGTCCTCAACTCGGAGGCCAGGTTTCACAAGCATAGAGCAAAACTGCTCTCACCGACGCGTCGTAGATCCAACATTTTACAGTCAGACTGACATCACAAAGGCGCCAAAGATGGACCAGATTGGCATAAGCCGTTGTGGCTTTCACTATACGTGCATTGATCTCATCACTCACGCCACCACCAGCACTTATGCAGCTACCTAGATACATGAACTTCTCGACTACTTCTATCTGCTCACCATCCAGGGTGAGTACAGGATTAGAATCCTGCCAGTCTTGTAGAAGTACTTTGCACTTCAAAGGTGCAAAGCACATACCATACCTACGGACACTGATTGCCAACTGATTAAGTGAGGATTGCATGGCTCGGGTATTATCGCACAGTAAGACAACATCGTCCGCATACTCAAGGTCGAGAAGTCTTTCTCCAGGCAACAGATCCAAACCGCCATTACTTACATTGATCAGAGCTGTTTCTAGAATGTCATCGATGGCAAAGTTGAGGAGGAATGGTGAGATTGGGCAACCCTGCATAACCCCACTGCTCGAATGGAACAATGGAGAGGTAGCCCTGATGTCAAGAAACACTACGATTGTTGGCCTTTGATAAGTATGGCGGTGTTCTAACATTTGGCGGAGGGTGAAGATATGATCAATACATCCTCGATCAGAACGAAAACCAGCCTTCTCCTCGTAAGTCAATCTTTCTCGAGTTTTGAACAGCCTACGAAGTATGACGGAAGCCAATAGCTTGGACGCAATTGGAAGTAGACTTATCCCTCGATAGTTGTTACAGGAACAACGTGAACCCTTTTTAAAGATAGGGACAACTACTGACTCATTCCATGACATTGGTACACTCTCTAGTTCCCAGACTTTTGTAAACAACGTCGTCAGTTCCTTAGTCAGAAAGTCGCCACCATCTTTAAAAAGAGCTGGAGGTAAGTCATCTAGGCCAGGTGATTTGTAGCGCCTCAAGAGTTGGAGTTCCTTGCGGACTTCCGCCTCATTTGGTGGATCAGTCGTCACCGGCCATGGAGGGCAGGACATTCTGACCGATGTTGCTGGAGCAGCAGACCAGTTGAACTGCCCTTCGAAAAATTCTGCCCATCGTCCAAGACGTCGATGGATGTTAGTGATTGACATCCCGTTATCCTCATAGATTGTTTCGCTCACATCAGACTTCTTACTGCCAGTGGCTCGGATGGGTTGGGAGAGCTTCCGGCAGTTACCAGATGCAGCTGCTGCTTCCAACTCATTAGCACGCTCCTACCACCAGGCTTCTCGGTCCTTACGCAAGCCTTGCCCAATTTCCTTACGTAACATCCTTCGTTTGTGGTCAAACTCCCGGCCACCCGGAGTAGACCGACGGGCTTCAGTGAGTTGTAAGGAACCAGAAGAAACTCAGTGCTTATAAGCGGGACGTTTCGCGAAGCGGCAAGCGGCTTTACTTGCCATTTTCATGGAGTCGTGAAGTCGCAACCAATGCTCATCTATACCTTTCCGTGGAGTGGTAGCCAGTCTAAAAGCTAGCTCGGTTCGATACTTACTAGCAACAGGAGTTGCAACCAACTTGCTGACATCAATCCGTTGGTGGTGATCACTTCATTGGCCACTGAGAAGTAAGTTAGGATTGGCGCAGACCAAGGCATGGTCAGAGTCCAGATAGGTGCTCCAAAAGGAGTGGCAGTCTTGTACACAATTGCGTCAGAGGTAGCTGATCGCGATGTGATCATTCTGAGTCCAGGCCAGAGATGCAGAGGAAGGACGCCATGTGGCCCGTCGGCGATGACTGTGCCGGAAGTTAGTGCTAGCCAGAAACAGGTTGTGGTCTGTGCATAGTTGCAGTAGATGGTCCCCGTTATCTGTCCTGCGACCAACAAGTCCCCATCGGCTACCTGAACGATTCTCTTCTGTGCCTAGACGCCCGATCTGAGCATTCAAGTCTCCGGCTGGTACTACAATATCTGTCGAACGCACTTTCTGCAGAAGAACAGATAATTGGTGGTGGAATTCATCGTTGATTGCATCCGGGCTGCAATTTGTCGAGGCATACGTGGAGATGACGAGAAGACATCGTTTCTCCCGCCGATTTCTTCTCACTTTGATGGAACTTTCTATTCTAACAGCACATAACCGACTGCTAATGGGGGTCCAATCTATTAGTGCTACCTCAACACTAGCGTTTAGTGCGACACCAACGCCAGCAAGACCAGACGAAGATGCCACAGGGTCTCCGGATAAACGCACGTAAAACAAGCTTTTCGAAGCGACAGATGAAGAGCGAATTTGTAGTACTTCACCAGAGTCTTGAATACGGGTCTCGGATAGACAGCAATCATCAATGTTAAGACTTTCTAAAGACATAGTCAGCCCTATTTGTTGTCCGACCTACATAAGTGTGCGAACGTTGAAGGCAGCCAGTTTGAATGGTGCACGTGGTTTCAGAAAAGCTGTTTTAGTATTCGTATTTGGTGGTAGCATTCAATTTTCAACGAGGCAGTGACTCGAGAACGTTTAGATAGAACCGAATTTCCACCATAGGCGAGCTTCTGTATAAGTCGAAAAGTAAGGATAGACAGAGTGGGAATAAAAGAGAGTGAATAAATGACATAGTAAATAATAATAATGATGATAATAATAATTACAATGTGAGTCATTTGATTGTTATTCGGAGCAAGAAGAATATTTTTCATAATTATCGACAATTCATCACCTTTTGTGTGTGATCTGGTTTTTACGGGCCCCGCCCCGAGCCTTTGATCTAAAGGTCTGATCCACAAGGCAGTGGAGCACTGGAGGAGATGCAGTCCCATAATAGCCGGTGACTAACAATTGGTTCATACGCCATTTGTTCCCACAGGATACTGGAGCCCAAGTGCACCATTGTTATGTTGTCGGGTCCTGCTGCTTTGCCGCTCTTGATTTGTCTGATGGCCATTCTGATTTCTTCCGTCGTTGGTGGATTGACATCTATAGGAAGATCTGTGTGAGCTGCTTCGATGTCCGGTGGATTTATTGGAGCCGGCCTATTCAGGATTTCCTGGAAGTGCTCTACCCATTTGTTCCGCTGTTCTTGAATTTCAGTTATTGGCTTGCCTTCTTTGTCCTTTACCGGTCTCTCTGGTTTGCTATATTTCCCTGCTAGTTTCCTCGTTGTATCGTAACGCTGTTTCATATTTCCTTCTCTTGCAGCTTTTTCCGCCGTCGTTGCTAGTTCTTCCACGTATTTCTGCTTGTCGGCTTTGATGCTCTTCTTCACTTGCTTGTTTGCTTCTATGTACTCAGCTTGTGCTTGGACTTTCTCTGCTTGTGTTCGGCTGTTGTTAATTGCTGTCTTCTTGTTCTTCATTTCTTTGATCCTGTCCAGTGTTTCTATAGAGATCCATTCCTTACGATGATGCTTCTTGAGGCCCAGAACCTATCGACACGTTGAAGCTAATGCTTCTTTGATACTTTTCCAGTTGTCCTCCATAGTAGTTTCTTCTTCCTTCAGTAGATCCTGCAAGACTTGAAACCTGTTGTTGAGAGCTATCTTGAATTTATTGAGTTTGTCAGTATCTCGAAGGAAGGCTGTATTGAACCTTTGTAGTGCTGTTTGTCCAGTTGTCCAGTTTTTCTTTAGCTTCAGTTTTAAATTGGCCACAACTAGGTGGTGATCTGAAGCTATGCCAGCTCCTCTCCTGGTTCTCACATCTTCCATTGTCCTTCGAAATTTTTTATTGATGCAGATATGATCTATCTGGTTCGCTGTAGTGTGGTCCGGTGAGATCCATGTAGCTTTGTGTATACGTTTGTGTGGAAATATTGTGCCTCCTATGACCAACTTGTTGAATGCACACAGATTTGCAAATCTTTCCCCGTTTTCGTTTTTTTCTCTTAGTCCATGCCGTCCCATGATATCTCCATATCCGGTGTTGTCTATTCCGACTTTGGCATTTAGATCTCCCATCAGGATAGTTAGGTCCTTTCTTGGGCATTTCTCAATGATTGACTGCAGCCGCTCGTAGAATTGATCTTTAATGTCGTCGTTGCTATCATTGGTGGGTGCATAACATTGGATAATATTCATTAAGATCCCCTCCTTCTTTGTTTTGAATGATGCTTTGGTGATTATGGATCCGTGAGATTCCCATCCTACAAGTGCATTTCGTACTACTTTAGACAGCATTAGAGCAACTCCCTGAGTGTGTGGAGCATTTTCCTCTTCGTGACCGGAGTATAGCAGCATCTCTCCCGTATTTAACCTTTGTTGTCCAGCTTGGGTCCAACGGGTTTTGCTGATTCCCAGTACTACCAAATAGTATCTCCTCCTTTCCGTTGCTATTTGACTGTTCTTTCAGGTCTCCCACATTGTTCGGACGTTCCATGTACCTATAAGAATTGCTGCTCTGGTTGTTAGAAGGGGCATCGGCCTCGTGACTTCCGAAGAAACTCGGCTTTCACCATGAGGCGTCATTGTTTTTCTAAATGAAGACCTAACTCCCAGAGCAGAGTTTAAATGGTTTGAATTATTTTTTCTGGTTAGTGTTTCTTAGCGAGTTAGTTTTCTACGGGATGGGGTCGCTAACCCCATGCCTACTACATTTAAAAATTACCTATATGTACGATTGTACAACTTCAGATATTGTAGTCTCCTTTGAATTTTTCTCGATATTATAATAATAAACCCAACTTTTAATATAGATGTTTATAAAATAATAAACTGTCGTATTCACCCGGTACTTGGGTACAAATCACACTCTAAATTTGAGGGCTAATTGTAATTCCCAGTTCCTCAAACTGAAGCAGATCAGGCGAAGTTCGAACCCGAGATTTCGTGACCGAAAGTTACACGCCGATGAGATTCTAGTCTGTGTCATCCAGCCTCATAGTTCTAAACGTAACCATTGAACTATTCGGGTTTGGAGATGTGTTTAGCTATGATTTCGTCATTTCATGCATCATTTCTTTCATGTATGCCTTTTGTTATTTTTGTTGAAGGGTCTGCCAGTTACAACTCATCTTCTAACTGCTGGAGAATTAAACTCTTTTGACGCAGTTGTTGAATGTGAACCACCAAATAGAAAGTTGGATGAATTTGTCGGTGTTATTCGTACTGCAGATGGAATGTAAGTCAAATAGATTATTAATTATTTTTTTTTTACTAAATTATATACATGCCATAACACTTTATCGTATATCGGGTGCATATTATCATTATTTTAAATCGCCTCTAAAATATCTCATTGTTCCAGTAATTTTCAAAGCGAGACAGCATCCCAAGTTGTCCAAATGTATAATACATATGCTCTAGGGGTTTCAGCAAAATTATTTATTGTTGCTAATCAACTACGGTTGTTAATCGTAAAACAAGAAATGCAATTCTAATGACTTAGTCACTGTTGCCTTTATTTTAATCATTTATTGAATACAAATTCTCATACAATAGAACTACACAAAAGAAAAGATAGTCATTGCCTTCTCGTTTCTGCCTACGTCAGTACTGACAGCTGCCTGGATGAAGTGAAAGATGACTTTTACAGAAATCTTTCTGAACTTATTCTAAAGGCTAAACACTTGGGCACAGTACTCGTAGCAGGTGACTAGTGCCCAAGTAGGTAGCCTAAACCTAACAGAAAGACATTTAGGTGGGTATTTTAGTACTCCGACACAGCGAACAGATAATGGTGATCGTCTGCTGCAATTGTGCTCAAACAATGGTTTGTTTTTAGGGAACTAATTCTAAGCATAAGGAGAGACATAGTCTAACATGACGACAACCTGAATCAAACCAACGATGGACTGAAATAGACCATATTGCCATCAGTCGTCGTTGGAGAGAGTCGATAGAAGACTGTCTCTTGTTCTGGAATATACGCTTAGACTCTGACCATGCTCTGATACGGGCACGCATTTGCTTGCACCTCACTGGACACAGAAAAGGCATACCAAGAAGATCTATTAGAATTGTACTGAGTGACGAGAAAGTCGAAAGTAGATTCCAGGAACAACTGAGGTCACACTTAGGTAGTTCTGAAAACGAGGCTGACCTAGATGTTGCTTGGAAAGATATACGAACAGGTGTGGAAACAGCGCTACAAAGAACCAATGGATTTCTCCAAGGGCTGTTGCACTGGTGGATTCTCGCAAACTCATCCCGTCAGGCTCTGGATACGATGATGAGTGGAAGCAAATCAGATCTAGGTTAAGCAAAAGTCTAAGGAACGACTGTGAGCAGTGGTAAGCATCGAAGGCAAAGGAGATGGACAAGGCGGCGGCTATAGGGAACATAAGACAACTCTTCAGACTCAAAGAAGAAATTGGAACTAAAAATTCAAATGTAATTGAGACTATTTCAGAAAAAGACGACACTTTTATCTGCTCTCGACCCAGACGTTTAGAACGATGGGCGGAACACTTTAAGGAGCAGTTCAGCTGGCCTTCAGCTAGTCTACAACTACGCACAATTCCCAAACAGCCTGAATTGAACACTGAAGTAGGTCCTTCGACTCTAGCTAAAGTTCGAAAGGCTATAGTTAATCTGAAACGAAGAACAGCAGATGGTCCAGATGGATTGGCTTCAGAGGTCTTTAAGAATGGTGGTCTAATTTTAGCGATTAGGTTGACTAATATTTTTGCTAAAATCTGGGAATTGGACGTAATCCCATCTGACTGGTCGCAATCACTGACTATCGCAATATATAAGAAGGGGTCGAAATCACCCTGTAATAACCATAGAGGGATTAATTTGACTAATATAGTATCTAAAATACTAGCTTCGATAATTATCAGACGCCGAACTAAGACTCGTGAACTGCAAACACCAGAGAATCAAGCTGGCTTCAGACCTGGTGGTGATTGCATCGACCACATATGCACCATTAGTCAGGTTCTAGAACACAGGCATGCTTATCGGCGTCCGACGATGGTGGTTTTCCTTGACTTAAAAGCAGGATTTGACCCCGTAGACCGAGAGGTTCTGTGGCCGTGTCTGTCATTGAAAGGCGTACCTCAGAAGTACATAAACCTTGTGAAGACTCTTTACTCGAACACTACTAGTTGAGTCATCTGTCATCTGATTTCGCAACCTCAAGTGGTGTCCGTCAAGACTGTCCACCATCTCCATTTTTGTTCAATTTCATCATAGACATAATGTTGGAAATAACACTCTCATCGGCTGAATTTTCGGGCATTGATCTCCTACCAGGAGGTCCACTTAACGACTTACAATACGCAGATGACATAGTCCCGTTTGATGAAGACGCTGACAAAATGCAGAGTATTTTGGTAGCACTGAGCAACAATGCCAGAATGTTTGGAATGCGCTTCTCTCCCTCTAAATGCAAGCTGCTGCTTCAGGACTGGTCTGCGTCAACACCTGAACTAAGGATAGGGAGTGAAGTAGTCGAACGCGTTAACAACTTCACTTACCTTGGAAGTCTGATCAGCCTTAATGGGTTGGTGTCTGACGAAATCTCAGCACGGATTCGAAAAGCTCGCTTGGCTTTTGCCAACTTGCGCCACCTATGGCGAAGGCGATATATCCGTCTATCAATAAAAGGACGAGTATACTGCGCGGCAGTCCGTTCTGTTTTACTTTACGGCTGCAAAACGTGGCCATTAAGAGTAGAAGACACTCGTAAGCTACTAGTATTTGACCACAGATGCCTTAGAAATATTGCTGGCATCTGCTGGGATCACCGGGTAAGTAATAGTGAGGTTAGACGCAGGGTATTGTGTAATGATGGTAAATCAGTTAATGAGGTTATGAATCTTCATCGGCTGAGATGGTTGGGCCACATGTTACATATGCCTGAACACCGATTACCACGGCGTGTAATGCTAACCGGTGTTGGGGAAGGTTGGAAGGAAGTTAGGGGCGGCCAAACCAAAACGTGGCATTAGTGCTTGAAGTCACTAACTTTTAGTCTGAGCCATGTTGGTAGATGCAGACTACTTGGTTGGGGTCCGCGTGACAATCGTAACCAATGGTTGGAGACTCTTGGTGACGTGGCTCAGAATCGATCACAATGGCGTCGGTGTATACACTCTCTGTCTTCCCTTAAACTAAGAGATTAAAATCGCTATATATCTTTCTTTCTACGAACTAATTCTTTCTTCCTGTAATATATTCTTATTGCAATCTTTCCTTTATATATTACCACCTCTGAATTAACTACTTCTATGAATCCGGTATCCATCTTGTTTTGTTATTGAGGTGTGGCAACTTGGACCGATTCATGTATGTGCTTGGTCCTACGTTGTAGCTGACTGACTGACTGACTTATCCCATTTTGATGCCTACTATCAATGACAATAATAGTAATAATAAATGACCGTATCAAGAGGTGTTCAACTGAACACCCGATAATTTCCTTGTTTTCATTGATTCCCTCACAGACACATAAGTGAGACATTAATTAATATCGTCCTATTACTCTTCAGTTTTAAACGTCAGACGACAGTCTCACCCTTAGATTTTTTAAAACGACATATCTTTGCCAAAATAATTGTATATATGCGTGCAATACAAGCAGTTTATTTGACATATTGAAATTAATTATGCTATGCATTGAGTAATTTATTTATTTATTTAATTTATATGAACACAAATATTGGTGCAAAGGCGCACCAAATCACATGTGTGCCACACAATAACAATGAGAATGAAAAGAGATAGAGAATGTAAAGTGCGTATAAGAAAAAGGGGAACAATATCGTGCAGAAATTAGTTTATGACAGTGAATTGATAGTGCTAATTGAAAGACATTATTATCCTGTTATATTAGTAGGACTCATAATTTTTATTCGTTTCGATAAGACACTCAATACTGGTCGGTATGTTTGTGCGTTCCACTTAATGACTGTAATTCGTCTGATTATTGTAGTAAGCGAATTGTTATTTTTACGTTTAGAAATAGACAAAGTTTAAAGCCTAGTTGTCCTTCTTCAAATTATAACTATCACACAGACTCTGGGTCGTCAGTATCGCATCTACAGTTCTGGTAGAATAGTCTGTAGAACAAATTAAATCCTACACCGATTTCTTCTCACTGATGGAACTTTCTAATCTAACGGCACATAACTGACTGTTAATGGGGATCCAATCGATCAGAAAGGGAGGTTAGAGGTTAGAATCAACTGCATGTGGAATTATATATATATAGTCTGTCAGTGGTTTATTTCTCAGTACTTGCTAAAAAGCCGTTTACTGACAAATCACATGCAATCATTATTTGGTGATTGATCAACCCTACTGTATCAGAAAGCTTTTTATTCGGTTTGATATTTTTATTGACATTTAATATTATAACATTTATTGTGGCCAGTGTTGTGACTTCCACGCTTTCTTCATACCTTATGATTTATTCATATACCATGTACAGACTTATGTACTCAACTTTGAGCCACATACTTTGGTTGTGTGTAAAGAAAAAAAGGCTAAGATGAGACCACATGTTAGAGGATTAAGCTGTTAATCAACCATTCACTAACTCTAGTCACTTGCCATCACAAGTCATCGTTCAATATTATCTACTAAGTTAGGAGAGTTGGCTCAAGTGAAGTATGGATGAGGAATTCGTACACAGATAAAGTTATAGCAATCCATCACTTCAAAGCGGAAGCCCTGTGTATTAAAGAGTTATGTACAATCCTTTATTCGACGTTCGTAGCACCTCTTCTAGCATCCTTAAAATCGAAAGTGCTAATTATTATTTTATTCTTCCCCGAAGCTGCTACCTTGACGCCGTGGTCGGGCTTGTCTATCGTGATGACCCAACCGAGCTATATTGGCTGGAACATATGTTCCTGTAGGTTCTACCATGCCAGGCAGGTCGATTGGCGAACGGTAAGACTAAAAGCAGCAACTCAAGGTCTGAGGGCGAAGTCGTACTGCTGACTGTAGAGAGGTGTGGCAGCAGTAAGGTGTTTCCCTCAGACAACCAGCATGACAGCGATGCTACCTTCCCACAAGGAGGGATGGGGTTAGAAAAGGTCGACCCTAAAAATGTCACACCTCACCTTACCTCACGGATTTCCGTCTCCGGCGGTAAGGCCCTTTGAAAAACGGAGCTAACACGTCAAAAACCTTCCACAAAAGGCCGTTCGTGACCGGCCTCAAGCAGTTGTCCCTTGGGCTCTGCGGTCACGCTCCTAGGTCGTCAAGACCAACACTAATCCAATTTCCTTTTCAGGTTCCTCAAGAAATACCCTTCCACGGTGTGGGCAGCCGGGAAGTGACATCAGCCCTCATACCCGTAACAGCACACGAGACCAAGTTGGTCACATTCAAATCCTTCCTACACCTCCTAATACCTCTCTTATCTCCATGACTAACCCTCCTCACGTCTCTTTATCACCTCGAACCGCTAGGGCAAACAATTCGAGTACGTGGAACGCTATTCCTGGTCTCCTGAAACCACGCTCTAAACTACACGTAGGAGTTTTTAACGTACGAACACTGTGCCAAATAGGACAACAAGTTTCCTTAGCTGGGACTTGAGAATCTCGCACCATCGATGTGTGCTGCGTCTCCGAAACGCGCATACAAGATCCGAGTAGCGTCATTCATTTGACCTCACCATGCCAAAATAAAGAACCGACTCGATTTACGCTTCGTGTATCTGGAAGCCCTGATTCTGCTTCCCGTGGCCTCGCCGGCGTAGGTATAGCATTGAGTCCTAGGGCAGAACTAGCTCTCTTAGAGTGGATCCCAGTAGACAGCCGTTTGTGCGCTGTCCGACTGAACGGAACAGTAAGAATCCGGAAAGATAGGGACACTCTTCGTCGTTTCTGCCTATTCTCCCACTGACTGCAGCTCAGATGATGTCAAAGATGAGTTTTACAGAAAGCTCTCCGACCTTCTCCGAAAAGCTAGGCGCTCTGATGTAGTAATAGTGGCCGGTGACTTTAATGCTCAAGTAGGTAAACTAAGCGATAGGGAAGGACACCTAGGTGGATCTTATGGTGTCGTGGCTCAAAGAACAGATAATGGCGACCATCTGTTGCAGCTATGCTCAGATAACCGCCTGTTCCTTGCAAATACTAACTTTAAGCATAAGGAAAAACATATTTTAACATGGCGACCCCCTAATTCGTCCCAACGTTGGACCCAAATAGATCACATCGCTATCAGCCACCGATGGAGGGGCTCGATAGAAGACTGTCGCTCATTCTGGAGCACATGCTTAGATTCAGATCATGCTCTAGTGCGAGCGCGTATTTGCTTGCGTCTTACTGGACGTAGGAAAGACGCTGCAAGGAAACCTCTTAGGGGCCTACTTAATGATAGTCAAGCTAAGAGTATATTTCAGGAACAACTAGGAAAACAGTTAGGCAGACATGTATGTGATGCTCACCCCGATGCAGCATGGAATGATATCCGAAAAGCTGTGGCGGCGGCGGTAAGTAATAGCAGACAATTGTTCAGACTCGTTAAGGAAACCGGTATTAGGAACCCGATCGTTAGCGAAACAATCTCAGAGAAAGATGGACATCTTATACTTTCTCAATCCAGGAGATCGGATCGATGGGCAGAACACTTTAGGGATCAGTTCAACTGGCCTTCAGCCACACTTTGGTTTCCCACGATCTCTAGTCAACCTGAATGGCAAGTTAATGTAGGTCCTCCGTCCCTTTACGAAGTTGAAAAAGCCATAGGAAATCTGAAACGAGGGAGAGCAGCAGGCCCTGACAGGTTTACTCCTGAGATTTTTAAGGATGGTGGTCCAGTATTAGCAATGAGATTAACCGAGGTCTTAGGTAGAATTTGGGAACTGGACGTAATCCCATCTGACTGGTCTCAATCACTGATTGTGCCAGTCTATAAGAAAGGACAAAAGTCCTCTTGTGACAATCACAGAGGAATCAGTTTGACTAATATAGTGTCTAAAATATTAGCCTCAATAATGCTTCAACGCCTAATCAAAGCTCGTGAAGAGCAGATTAGAGAAAACCAGGCCGGTTTTCGACCTGGACGTGGTTGTATAGATCAGATATTCACACTACGTCAGGTTCTGGAACACAGACACACATTCAGACGCCCCACAATGGTAGTATTTCTCGACCTTAAGGCGGCATTCGACTCTGTTGATCGTGAGATTCTATGGCAGTGTTTGTCACTGAAAGGAGTACCAAAGAAGTACATTAACCTTATAAAGGCTCTCTACTCGAACACAACTGGTAGAGTGAGAGCTTATGGCGAACTGTCATCAGAATTGATTACCTCAATTGGTGTTCGTCAGGGCTGTCCACTCTCCCCATTCTTGTTCAACTTTGTAGTCGACGTACTTTTAGAGATAACACTTTCCTCATTTAAATTTCCAGTAGTTGAACTTCTACCAGGAGATTCACTTGTTGATTGGAATATGCCGATGACAGTTCTGTTTGGTGAATGCGCTGACAAAATGCAGTCTTCTGACCACTCTAAGCAACAATGCAAGCATGTTCGGGATGCGATTCTCTCCCTCGAAATGCAAAATGTTGCTTCAGGATTGGGTTGCACGGGCAACCGAACTAATGATAGGGAGTGAAGTAGTTGAGTGTGTCGACCGCTTCACTTATCTTGGAAGTCTCATCAGCCCTTGTAGTCTGGTGTGTGACGAAATCTCAGCACGGATACAAAAGGCTCGACTAGCTTTTGCCAACTTGCGTCATTTATGGCGTAGGCGAGATATCCGTCTATCAACCAAAGAACGTGTTTACTGCGCAGCAGTTCGTTCCGTCCTACTATATATGGCAGTGAAACATGGCCGGTAAGAGTAGAAGATATTCGTAGGTTACTAGTATTCGATCATAGATATCTTCGAAACATTGTTCGTATATCCTGGGACCATCGAGTAATTAATGTAGTTGTTAGGAAACGGGTAATAGGTAAGGATGGCAAATCAGTTGATGAAGTAGTGAAACTTCATCAGTTGAGATGGCTGGAACACGTGTTAGGTATCCTCAACCACCGACTGCCTCGACGTGCGGTGTTTTGTTGTATATGAGTAGATTGGAAGAAAACTAGGGGCGGCCAGACCATATCATGGCACAAGTCCATGAAGTCACTGATAAGTGGACTGAGTCATGTTAGTAGGTGTAGACTGCGTGGTTGGGGACCGCGAGATGATAGCAACCGATGGTTAGAGACGTTGAATGACATGGCTCAAAATCGTTTGCAATGGCGCAGGTGCATCCACTCTTTGTGTTTTCCCAAATTCTAATCTTCTGAATTCTTCATGTCCCTTTCTTGTTTTCTCTTTCCAAATTTATTTCACTGGATTATACTCTTTAAATAACATCTCCAAACCCTAATTTTCCCGATTACTACTTATACTCTTGCTACCTCTACCACTACGGGATTTGAATCGACCACTGCATCTGTGTGCTAATGTGGTATGGCAACTCGAACTGATGTACGTACGTACGAAGTTCTGCGTTTTTACTGACTGACTGACTGACTGATAGAATAGACGGTTGTCTTTTTCTTTTATTTTATAAAATATTACTTTTTTTTACTTCCAACTTCATTTCTTGATAATATTAGACAACTTTTTCAAACGATGTAATATCACTTCGTCGGCCTAGACTTTTACATTTGATATTTGAATAGGAATTCTAATTATCCTTGATAGTTTTGTAACATGCCTGTACCTTACTACCACGTGTAAACAAATCACTACCCGTAAATACGATTGTACCATTTAGGTAAATTATATCGCTAATAAGATAATTTAACTGAAATTCCTTCTTTCAGTAGAAAAAAGCTTTACACCAGCGAAATGAAAATCTCATAGTTTACATTTCTAACTTAAATCAGTTTACGATATTGCTTGTCTGTCGTCATTTTGATTGATAGTATCTGTCTTTTTTAAAAATATATCATTGAGATTATTGCATTGTTACACTTCACTTTGTAGAGCACATCCTTTAAATCCAACACAATTAATTTTACGAGGTGCATCATTAAAGAATACAAAATGGATTTTTGGTAAGTTCCCTTCTCACTACAAATTACTGTTAGTCTGTATGTGTCTTTCGCTTGCTTTCCACTCCAACCAATCACTGTCTATGTGAATTCACTTAGACTGCTACTGTTTTATATGATGTACTCATGTGCTTAAACAGAATATGCCACTATTATCCATTCCACTTTTGTCATTTACAGGTTTAACTGTGTATACAGGTAAAGAATCTAAAGTGATGTTGAATTCAACAGCAGCTCCTTTAAAACGATCAACAGTTGAACGTCAAACTAATACCTATGTAAGTAGACTTGTTCTGTTTTCCTTCATCTTTCCTCCTCTCTCAGGATGTCCAGTTTTCAATTTCTTTTTTAGAAATTTTACAAATAGTTTAAAACAATAACTTGAAGTAAACTTATATGACAGATGGGTTATGGCTTGCACAGAAATATGAGACGCGGATTTTGTCATACTGGTGACTCATTGACTGGCTGTACCTCAAACTCTTAGTGTGTTGTTAGTGTTCACATTGGGTTTTGAATCCACCATTTTTCTCTTTAGACACCAAACACGTTATCATTTGAGCTACCGTACCGTATATTCACTCACTTGTTCATCGTGTATGGTATACAAGTATATTTCCTTAACAGTTTCATCTTTTAAACATCACTAATTTTTCTTAATTTATATTAGTGTTGGAGGTGGAAGACATAAACAGGTTTACATTTTAGTGACCAAGTATGGATTTATGTGCTTAACTTTGAGGCGTACTTTTTTACATATGAGGCGTAGTCTCAACAAATTTCGAACCAACAGTCCAATGTATCAAAGCCATGTATTTCAACCATTAGATTATCGCTTTTGAAATATCTGGTTTACAGTTATTTCAAGCAGTCAGTTACAATCAACGTTAAATTTATGATACAAACATAAATCAGCTCAATTTGTTACGCTACATCGATATAATAAAATGAGATTAATTAAGTGTATTATGTCAAGTTAAGTCGAATTTTAAATAGTATCAATGATTTAAAGCACCACTTAGACTCAATGAAATCAAATTATAGAAAGTCAAGAAATCTAACTCATAAATAAAATGAACAGTTTATTCATTTACAGTAGTGAATATATAACGCATTGTTTCCATTTTTCTTTCTGTTATTGACTTGTCCTGGAAATTATGGATTACTTGTTGTATTCTCTACAACATTCTACTTAATACTTCTATCTCAGTTCATTTCTTTTTTGCTCGATAATATCGACTTCAGTGACCTTTACAGGGCTATTTTAGGATATCATTTAGAAATGGATAATACTGATTTATGTTGTACGCTGTGCCACTAGTTAAGTCATAAGTGTTTTATACAAAAAGATATTAATGTTTTTACAAATTATTGAGTGAATATTTCTATTTACACACCTCATTTACACGACATGGTTATGTGGTTATCATGTCAGCATCGTTATCGATCTTGTTTTTTTTTCTTTCTTAACATTCTAGATCTTATGTCTGTTCGGTGTACTGCTCTTCTTGACTTTGTTCACGTTTATTGCAAATTTAGTTTGGACATCATGGAATGAGAAAAAAATGTGGTATCTACAGGAAAATGGTATGTGTGTGTATGTTTTAACGGTGATTTAATTTATTTTTGGTTGATAGACCTATTTTTTACCATTGATATCTATATGAGTTTTCCAGTAGAAATCGTCATTGATTTAAAGATGTTTTTCCCTGAAAACCGGCTTTCTTATGGAAGTAATAACATCAGTTAAAATACCAGTGGATTCACTTTATGGTTTATCGAAATTATGCAGCAATGAATACCCATCAATAAAAGAATTCACGATCTCAAGTCGCTACGTTGGGAGTGTGTAACTTACTGCTGATATCCGATGTTGGGCTGAAATGAAGTTAAAAATTAATGCCTTGCGATTTCAACACATCAGTATAAGTTTGTTCTGCTTGTTACGAAATAGACATGTTGTAAATATGATCCTCTGTTTATAGAGTCGTGTATGTGAGCTCATTGTCAAGATGCTATGAACTGGGTCGAAATGTTAATCGTATGATGGTAATGTCAGTTTGTGGTTAAAAATGACATTGAAATCATCCCGTAAAACCCACTGTATTCAACTTAGAGATATATATTATTACTATTGCAACCATTATCATGAGCTACCTGATATTAATAAGGGAAATGTCGAAACCTAAAGAGGAACACTAAACAAACAGCTGTTCAGATTCCTTGTCAAAATCTTTGTTCATTTTCTACTCCATAGGATTATATATATCTGCATCCTATTGAAATTCCAATTTTCTCACTATGTTATTGTGTAAAGTTCTATTTAACACTGGAAAAATTAATTTTTTGTTGACAATTGAATCTGCTAACCAATAGAAGTTCTAGACTGAAATGAAGACTAATAGTAATGTCTGGGTTTACTTTTTGATCTTCAGTGAGCTGTTTACCAGATTGGATACACATCCATAAATTTGTAGAGCATATGCCACTCACTGTGTAATATCTAGCACTTTTCCCATTCATTTGGTTATTGAGTGCAACATTTCGGAACGTAATTTCCTTGAAGGGTTCCAAATGGAACTGTACCTTTATTTACTCTTTTCATCCAGCAAGTTAAGATACGTTACAGTGGCGTGTTCACGGAAGACATACATACATAGCTTTAGATGACTGAAATGAAATCTGCAGTGAAAATAACACTTACATGCAGCATTGACACTAAATGAACGGGAAAATGTTCAGAAATCCTAGATATTACATTTTTTTTCACGTGTTTACCCATTGTCCACTACTCTTAACATGATCGCTGCATATGATGCGTTGTGAATAGTTTGTTCAATAAGCAATCGAATTGTTTGTTTACAATACAAAAAATAGCAAAATGTATCTATCTAGTGAGTTTGTGAATATGGATTGTCTCATAATGGCATAGTTACCAAACTGTTTTACTTCCAAAGAACCTCGGTACAAACATGATTGATTTATTTCCTGAAAATAATCCATTTTCTGTTGTGTAAATAAATTCAAATCACTAAGCAGTAGAGATCACTGAGATGTGTGTTTGCTCGCGTTCCATGAAAGTGGCTGATAATGATTGCGTTGAATGTTCGAACGCTGTTCCACCGATATAGGTTTAGCCAACCAGGTGATGGTATAAGCTATTATTCTGCACCAAAGTCTATGACTTGAAGCTGAGTTTATACACTCGTACTTTATTACTGAGTTATAATCGATCAGTCTGAATAATTGGGTCATCCATGACGTTGTAGTGGCTTGGCTTCAGGATGATTCCTTAGGCTTGTTTATCAATTACCCTGATAACCGTTATTAAGAAGTAATGCATATCTTCTACGCTCACAATATGAATTTAAACTCGCTTATTGGTGTATCTAGATCACACAAAATGACTACCTATAAATTCACTACCTATATGTTAGCGAATTTATGTATCTTTCAAATTGATACGCGTTGAGGATTTCTACCATTACAATTATCATTATTTTGGTGAATTAGTTTTAAACAGCATGCCATTTATTATACCGATATCATATATAAAACTGTTTACATTGAAATAGATATTTAATCGGTTTATAAATTGATAATTGGACGGGTACCAATTAAAATTGACATTTAAAGTATACTTGTACCTTCGACTCCGCCCGCAGTTCTCCTAGAGCTAATGCCGATACCAAGCCCGCGCAAAGGAGGGGTGTTGGGTATGGGGGTCGGCAACCCCATTCCGTAAAAAAAAGCTTGCTAAACAACCAGTTTAAACAAATTAAAACATTTAAGCTCTATCTTGGGAGTTCAAGGAAGAATTACAACGCCTCATGATGAAAGCCGAGATTCTTCGGAAGTCACGAGGCCGATCTCCTTTCTAACAACCAGAGCAACAGTTTTTATAGGTACATGGAACATCCGGACAATATAGGATACCGGGAGGACCAGTCAAATAGCAACAGAAACGAGGAGATACAACTTGACGGTGCTCAGAATCCGTGAAACCCATTAGACCCAAGCTGGACAGAAAATATTGGATTCAGGAGAGATGCTGCTCTACTCCGGTCATGACGAGGAAAATGCTCCACACACTCAGGGATTTGCTCTAATGCTGTCCAAAGAAGCACGTAACGCACATGGGCTCCAGTATCCTGCGGAAACAAATGGCGTATAAACCAATCATTGGTCACCGGCTACCATGGGAATGCATCTCCTCACGATGCTCCACTGCCTTGTGGGTCAGACCTTTAGGTCAAAGGTTCGGGGTGTGGTCCCCTAAGATAACCACCTGCTTCAGTTTGGGCACCCGGGCAGTATCACAGCCCACACACACAAATATGGTGTGGCGCATATGTATTTGGTGCCCTCTTGTACCAATATATATAGGATGGAATCTCACGGATCCAGCATAATCAAGGCATCCTTCAAAACAAAGAGAGAGGAAATTACAATGAATGCTATCCAATGGTAGTAACGATAACAGCAAAGATCAGTTCCTTTCAGAGCTGCAATCAATCATAGCGAAGTGCCCCAAGAAAGGACGTAACCATCCTGATGAGAGATCTTAACTCTAAAGTCTGAATGGACACCACCAGATATGATGATATCACGAGACGACATGGACTGGGAGAGAGAAACGAAAGTGGGGAGATATTTGCAAATCTGTTTTCACTCAATAAATTCGTTATAAGCGGCACAATATTTCCATTCAAACGGATACATAGAGGTACATGGGTCTCATCGGATAACACTAAATTGAACCAGATACATCACATGTATGTCAATAAAAAATTCAGAAGGACAATGGAAGAAATGAGAACCAAGAGAGGAGCTGATATGGCTTCAGATCACTACCTGGTTGTGGCCAAGACGAAACTGAATCTAAAGAGGCATCGGATAACTGGAGAAACAGCATTTCAAAGATTCACTACAACCTTCCTTCGAGGTACTGAAAAACTCAACGAATTCAAGATAACTCTCAACAACAGGCTCCTATCCTTACCGGATCTCAACAACGAAGAAACTACTATGAAGAACATTTGGAAATGGATCAGTGAAGCACTAAATTCAACGTATCAGGAAGTGCTGAGCCGCATGAAGCACCATCATAAGGAATGTTTCTCTATAGAAACCCTGGACATGATTCAAGAAATGGAGAAGACAGCAATTAACAACAGTCGAACAACAACAGAGGAAGTCAAGGCACAAGATGAATACGCAGGAGCAAACAAGGAAGTGAAGAGGAGCATTAGAGCCGACAAGCAGAAATACGTGGAAGAACTAGCAACGACGGCGGAAAAGCTGTAAGAGATGGAAATGTGTAACAACCATTTGACACGACGAAGAAACTGACGGAAATATTGTAAACCCAAGAGACCAGTCAAGGACAAAAAAGGTAAGCTAATCACCGAGATTCAAGGACAAAGACTGCTTACTCTCTCCTTCCTCTATTCTGGTGGTTGATTGGATTGGTAATCGGAAGCAGACATGAAAAGGATGAATAGGAACTGGTAAGGATTGTCCAGGACAGAGTTGGATGGAGAATGCTGGTGAGTCGTCTATGCTCCTCCACGAGGGATAACAGACGTAAGTACCTTCGACTTCTGTGTTATTAGTAGTAAAACTTGGAAATTTATCCCATCATAATGATGAACTGGATGTCTAGATTTGCGTCTGAACAAATTTCCAGGGATAGTTCTTAAAGATGAAGGGAATATTAATTTGTTTTTTGATCTTTAAAAAAGGTGAGATAACTAAAGATCAGTTGATAAAATGTTTGAGATAGGGTGGATTATACACGTCCTATTATTGACATTAGTTTAGAGGTAGGTATCGAGATGTCTTTTATCTTTTTGGGACAGTCAGCTAACAATCCTGCCATTATTATCTTTGATAGCGAATACTACAGTTAACCACAAAGTGGTTTCCACTTACTTTGAACGAGTTCTTTTGTAGTTAATTGCCAGGTAGTATTTCACCACGTTTCAGCTCTATATAATAGCACTGTTTTAACGTTAGCGTTCAGAATGCTGTATTTGATCTTTGTTAACAGTTGTCTTGAGTTCTAGATATTCTTCAATTATAGCAATACTGCCTTTTATCAATTCGTGGCTCGACATCCACATCAAATCCTCCTAACACTGACCAATTTTACTGATGTGTTAAACTGAAATTATCGTTATTGGAAATCGTTCATATTAGAAGTAATTTACTGTTTAGACTGATGCCATATCTTGGTTTGTTTGGAACTATCTTTCTTCCAATCTACTACATTAGTTAACGAAATAGGCGGTGGCTGCACATACGTAATACATGTCACGACCAATTCAGTTGATAGAGATTCACTATCTCATCAATCGATTTACGCTGTTCCCTGAATCTAACTTTAGCATTAGTCACTTGATGGTCATGACGCATAAAAAGTGTCATAAATGTATCTATTATCAAATACTAGTAACTTGGTAACACCTTTTTTTAAATTTTACATAAATGTGTGTCAACTACTTTCCAATTTTAAACGACTATGTATTTACTCATGAATGTAAATGATATTGTGAATCAATTCAATTTCATTCTATTATTTCATCAAACTAATTAACAATCGTAAAAGAAAATTAACACATGATATACTACTAGTGGTATATAAATTTAAATTGAATTATTACCTGGATCACATGTGATCGACATACCAATTACGCACACTACTATTTTTTATCTTCAAAGTCAAATTGTAAATTAGTTGGTTCTCATTTAATAAAATGAGGGCCTCAACAATCAAGACAGTATCATTGGTTTGGAATTTTTAATCCACGTACTGATCATTGGAAAACAAATGTTCTCTGTCTTGCTCACTCACTGACAAACACATACAATGAGAAACGTGTCGTAAACATGAGTGTAATCACCAGAGCGTTTCAGTCTATGCGTTGGTGTACAATAGAAGAGTGATGTCAACTTTTTTAAGGTTCACTATACGAGAAATGTCATTCTCTTAGTCTTTCATCCAAGTTTCTCCCTGTATTTTGTGTATGTGTTTATATACCTTGTTCATAGATGATATTGCTTCAGTTTAGCGTAATTCTTATTGTGTGAACAAGTCGAACGGTTGTTATCAATTACCTTTATGAGTGGCTTAATGTGGTTAAATATCATTCTATTGGTCTGAAGTACTCAGTCAACCAGTCATACCCTAGGTAGAACCTGGTAAATTTGTACATCGGTTCAAGTTGCCATACCTCATTAGCGCAGCGCGATAAAATTTTCAGGGCAAATCTCAGAGGAGTAGATTTAACAGTATTATTGATAATAGAAAAGATTAAGCATCAAAGATACGATTTAATTATGTAGGTTGTTTTATGATCGAATCTTATAAAGCCAAGCGTTGCGATATAAGTTAAATAACAACAAGCAGTGCGTGTATTATATATATAATATCCTTACGAGAAACTGATCAGCGAGGTACATCCTATGGCTAGCCACATTTTCTCACTACGATCCTCTCCTATTCACACCTTTCTGCCCGAAGTCCGTTTGTCTGTGTTTATATTATATATTTATTTATAGTTGATATTAGAAGCGATCTTCGACGTTTACTGGATTTTATCACCTGTCTCATTTTGTATAACACCATCATACCAATCAGTCTGCCAGTGATGCTTGAAGTTGTACGGTTTATCCAAGCATTGTATATTAATTGGGTGAGTAGTTTTCTTATTTGCCTGATTCGTACAATATTTTGATCGGGTTACATTTTTTATACTAAGTAAAAAAATTTACTGTCGCTCCATTGTACGCAGTGTCGTTTTTTAATTGTTTTTCTCTCGTCATCGCGCGCTTTTCGCCTTTACCTTTTCTATTTGTTTTGTTTCTTTCTTTCTGCTTCTACGTAAAAAATGCCGATCTTCTCCGCTCGTCTACAATTGTATGTTTAAAAAACATGTCATATATGTGTGCTTAAACACGTTACATGCATACACGGCCGTGTCCTGGATCGCGATTGATTTTACCGCTGTTGTTGTCGCTGTCATCTGTGTTTTGTTTCTAATGTTTTCCCTCTGTATATATTTACATTTATACGCTACTCCTTTATGTTATTTTGTTTTCTTCGTTTTATATTTTGTACATACACGCATACTACACACTGTGTTTGTTTCCGCTTCTGTTGTCGTCTCTGTGGCCGTCATACATCTGGCTTCTATTGTTGTCTGCTGCTCACCCCGTATCCGACTTTATCCATGTTTCGCGGTTTCGTTTCTGTATTTAAACTTATGTTCATAATATCTGTAATTTATGTTTGTATGTGTGTGTTATTGGGTGTGGGGTGATTCTGACCCGAAACGTCCCATGTATCTTTATTTACCTATCTATGCTGTGTATGCTCTTGTACATGCCCTGGTCACTCATTCTTCCTCTCTTTGTAATATGAATATATCACCTACTGACATGTGGTCTTTGCCTGTCACCCCACACACCGTATGTTTCCTCTCGAATCCTTATCGCACCCCTTGTGTATGCGTATGTGTGTATTAAATTAACCATTACACTAATACTTGATTGTAATTGTGTAAAATTTACCTGGATAACATAAACGTTTATTTCTGTTGTTCGTATATGTATCCGTTTATTGGTTGTCTAATTTTGGTGTACTAACGACAAATTCCAATGAAATTATTATAATATTTTCTACAATTAAATAAAACTAGATGAAACAACTCTACGTTATGTAATTAATATGTTAATTACATCATTCATAATGTACCATACAATGGTACCGATCAGTTTACAAGTTTGTCTGGAAGTTGTGCGCTTAGTTCAAGCATTATTACTGAGTTGTGTATGTCATAGAATTGTTTTTTCTTTGAACACTGAATTTATCCATAAAAGTAGTTCCTTTTGCTATTGTTACGGATACAATATCACCTAGAGGTTAAGGTTGAGGATAAAATACCATTAGACAAGATGAGGGGTCATTGTATACGTATTTCATTTCAGTAGTATGGAATTCCATGAATGAAAACTAAGATTTTTAGTTCCAGCGACAAGTGTATTATTCAATTTAATGTGTTGGGATAAACCGGCTCATATTTCCAACTTCGATCAATAAGCATGACAGTATTTCATGCTGTTATTGGTGATTAGCAGTCAATCTGTACTAAAAACAATTTAAGTTTCTAGAAATGTTATTTGCCCATGCTTCGTTGTGTGAAAATTGATTATAATGATTTTTTAAAAAAGTTCTTCAATAACATCATTGTGATATGTTGAAGAATAAATGAGATTGACTAATAATGTAAAGTTCTGTTTAATTTAATTAAATAAATTTTTGTGAAAATTGATTTCAATTTGTAAGTTGTACTCTTTACAGAGATCAAATCTCAGTTAAAGCATCATTGAAAAACGCAGAGAGTTTTGGACAGTTGTTTCATCTTAGCATAGGATTCGTAAGTGCTAATGGACGACAATAATTCACTCTCGGTTTATCTTCATTAAGTAACAGAATAAAATCACTAAATGATGGAGGTGTGAACCTCGATCGATCGCCGATTCGTAGGTATTACACTTGTTCGTTAGTGTAAAAATACTTTGCAATATAGAGAAAAGAACAATAAAACATTAGTTACATGAACTTGGCTAAATGTTCTAAGTTAGACGACGAACACAAACCGTGAAGCACGTCCAGTTCATTCTTGTCTGGAGCTCCTTAGCAGTGCTAATCCTCGACCTCCCCGCAGGCCCTGAGTTCCGATTCTCGGATTTCGGCTCATAGATGTCCATCACCGTGTTTCAGGTTTCCATCAGTGGTTTAACTTAAATCGTCCATCAATTCCATAAAATATCAATACTTACTTCATCTCATGTTAACTTTTTCCACTTTTTGACCATCATTAAGTGAGTCAAATGATCGATTCCTGTGAATCATAGTCTACCTACTTACTACTTAAATATTCCATAATATATATGACATAATGCAATGTACAATATTATTCCAGTGAATCATTTCTAAAAAATGAATGTTCTCTGAAGTTTGTGTTTTTATGGTTCTGTTAGTATCATGCATATAGTCCTGCCTTAACGTTGATGTTCTACAATCTTTTTGCTTTCATACAGTGATCTTTGGATTAATTCATTTTTTACATATTAACTCAACTAAACCACCATTGAAAACCTGAAAACACCAGACGACTCCCGTCCTAGTGTGTGCATTCACGTCCCCACATCCGATAACCGAACCTAGGACCTTCGTTACCGCGCCCAAATCGTAGGTCTGAACTGATGACGAGTCCCATATTAGGGCGAAACGACCGACTAGTGCTTCAGGGTTTTCAATGTTAGTGGTTTAACTAAGATCAGTTTGTGATTTATACTGCAGAAAATTTTATAATTCCCAAAAATTTCTCCATACTAATAGTACATTTTTACTTGGAAACTGACAAGACAAGCAACAAACAAACCAATGTCAAAGAATTTTTTATAAGTAAATGTGTTTGTCTATAAGATTAAGCGAATTCTATAACATTATAATAGAGGAGCTTATTTAGTGTGTGGTCAGAGCTATTTAATATAGTAATGCAAGGACTAAAGAAAATAACATTCAGTAGGAGTAATATATTAAAAAAAGGAAAAGGATCAATCTCACTTATAAATCGCGCTATTCTATTACAAGAAATTCGTAAAAGTCAAAGTTATTGGTACATAAGGAATTTGTTGAAACTATTGAATTATGACTTAGTTTTAATTAGAGAACCACTTACCTCCATGAAGCACTTATCAGCTGTATTGTCCTCGTATGGATCCCTCACAATTGTAAATCTACAGTCTTACAGGGGATTAGAACTTGGACTTTTAGGCCTTGGTGAACACTCAAATTTTAGACTGCTGAGCCAATTGTTAGAAGCTAGAGCAGTTGTTTCGTATGTCCTGAACTTTCGATAGTTGTCTCACTATGATCAGTTCTTATTTTAAATGAATAATGTTTAAGTTGTGTTGTCCCCAAAGATAGCTTTCGTTAATTAAAAAACGAGGTTATCCACAACGCTTACAATGTTTTATAAATGCGTCTTTTCTGGGAACTTCGCTTATATCGTATTACTTGGATCATAAGTGCTTATTCTGTCATCTACGTTTCATGTGGAATTACATTGCAACCTTCATATATCTATGTATTTGATCTGGGGTGTTGGGTTTTACTAAGGATCATGACGTTTGTTACAGTAGATAATTGAAGACAACTCGTTTAAAATGAAATTTCATGTTAAAATATTACACTTCTATAAAACGTAGCCCATCCAAAATTCAAAGTAGGAAGGTTTTATCTCACCTAGAATACTTTCCCGTCTGTGGATAATCTTGCCCTGTTCATGTTTAGATTTTCAAAATATCCGTGGAAGTTGTCAGTTACTTCGTCTGTCAACGTTTTTGCTATGGTTGTTTGGAGAGAAATGTTTTATAAATTTAGCGCATCAACCAATCATTTAGACAGTGAATAAGCCGTCGTAAACACTTTCAGCAATATACGTAATAATCACTTGTCATCTTTTACTGACATCATCTCCAGAATCCAACTCGACTCTTATTTAAATATTTAATAGATTCAATTTAAAGGAACTTTTCTCATCGGTCAGCTACCAGTTTCTCTCGTTTTTGCTACTCGTTCTTCTTATCATACTGGTAGTTTCACTCAGTTTTTTCTTTCTCTTGATCAAACTCACTGATGACTAGATTAAAGAAAATTTTCGGAGTTCAAGTGAGAAACTGATTAGCGGAGTTTAATCGTGTTAGATGTTAGGCAGGTATCCACCGAAAACAATGGAAGATGGTCTCGAGATATCGCTAATTGACTGGAAGTGGAATTATAGATAATTGAATCCCGGCTCATTAGTTAAGCGTTCATGCTCAAAACTAACGTCGTTTGGTCTGATTCACAGTTGGAGAGTCATGAGTGCTCACTCCTGAGTAGTCTCATATTAGGACGAGATAGCTGTTCAGATTTTCAATAGATATCTAACCTTAGCCGTTTCACGATTTCATAATCTACAAAATCCCACTCTATTTGTCTGATGTCTTATCGTTTTTTGCAGTGTGCTTGTGATTCTCGCTGTTCTTTATTTAGCGCCTTCGTCGTTGTTGCTGTGCGAACGTTTGTATTATGTAGCTTAAACCTGTCATCCTTTCTGGGGTTCTCCTTCCTATTTGTTGCCAAATACTATTGATAATCTTGGTCTCTGTGTGCAGTTTCCGGAGCCTTTATTTAACAATGATCGCCAATAATCCTTCAATGGGGAAGGCATCTGTTATGACTTTAAGTTGGGTCGATTTTTACCCTGTGCTAATTGTTGTGTCCTTGACTGGAAAATTAGAGAGCAGCGTATTTATCGATCGATTACAATGACACGGAAAACACGTACGGACGGCCTAGAGTCTCGATTGGTCCTACTTCCCTGTCTAGCCTAGTCAGTTGAGTCCAGAACACAAGTCACAATCTCTGAGATATGAATCATTGTATTTCAGACATACTCTATTTATATACTAACCAAACATACCACATCGTACCATGAAAATACAAAACAACATTTGTACAATATTTAACGGATGAAATAAATAATGGCCAATAGGAAATGTCCATTTAACGTCCAAGGTCATCACTAGGCTTAACATTGATAATGATTGGCACATTATTCTGCATCCATAACAGCATCATTGTCTTTTAGGAAATGTATATTCCTTACAAATATCCTATTTCCAGTTCTACCGTTTTTGACTTAGAGATATTGGCTCTCAAGCATTCATTCAACAAACCCTATTTAAACTTGTTGAGTTTCATAGGTATGGCTATGTCGTATTAATGTGTCCATTATTAGTTGACCAAAGTCACAATTTTATTGTTTGTCTGACCTATTTAATGCTAAGACACATACATGTTCAATAATTAACACATGCACTGATTGACTAATGTTAATAAAATTTCTTGAATATAAATCAATCTACTTCAAAGGTTCTCTAAGTTGACTGTTGTAAACGGTCTTATCTAAGTCCTCTGTTCTTGGAATTCAATGGAACTATCAATTTTACCAATTTTATTAAGGATGAATAGCATCTTTCTGTACATGAAAAGACGATATGACAAGTATCGTACGTTGACGTTTTTTCTTTAGTTGGATTATGGGATTCTTGTTTGAAATGTTAAATGGTTGATGTAATCGACTGACAAGTCTTCGCCTAAGTTTTGTGCTATTTATACATCACCATGGAATATCTGTAGTCTTGAAGGAACGTTTACACTGTGATGGATTCAAACCCACATAATCCTGCTTTGCAATTCGAGACGTTCCCACTGAGCTATTCGCGCTGTGAATAACCTCATGTGGGTCTGGAATATTTACAGTTGACTATTGTGTCGTGAACAATATTATAATATTAATCTATTCCTTTAGTGTTGGTCAAAACTCATTCTCTGACGTGAGAGAGTGCTATTTTCCTTCAGTTTCTCTGTGACACTAATACAACAGTGATAATCTTCCATAAAGCAAGATTGGGACTAATTCATATTGATTTCTGAACTACGGAATGAAACAACTGTCCTGTCGTCTAATCCCTTTATGTTTTTCACATATTCTCTTGTTGTCAGTCGGTCACAAAAGTTATCTCTCTTAGGTAGATTTACTTTTGAAAAAGAAAATTAGCCCAAACTATATTTAATCTATGCTTAATCACTAATAATGATACACTAATGCCCTATCATTAGTGATTTCGATTATATGAATTGTTCATGTATTCATAATTATATGTACTACTGTTCTTATGTAAATAATTTCAGCTAGATGTCGGCAGTATAATTTTGCCTTTTTTTAAACTTCAATGTTTCAAGTGATTTAACTTGTCCAGCCGATCATTTCCAAGAATAATTAATATTATATCAATGAAGCTTGCGTTGTTTTTGATTTTCCTTTCATTTACTGATATCCGTAGTTCCACTATACAAATAAGAGAATATATATACTAACATGAAAAAGCATGCAGATTTATTCGTATTTCTCAAGTTCTCGCTTATTACTTTTGCTTCGATTTCCTTTTTTCTTAGGATTTGGATATGTATGATCCGGATTCGGATACACCAGCTATGGCACGTACTTCCAATTTAAATGAAGAATTAGGTCAAGTACGTTCTTGTGTGATCCTGTTCCTTCTACCCCTGTTTTTTTCACAGTACTACGCGTATCTTTTATCAGAAATATTTTGTATGTATGTGTAGTGAAGTTGGTGTTAGTGCTGTGAACGAGAACACAGGTAGGACAACCAAATGTATTTCAAAACAACATAACAGAGTATCTTGTTAAAATCTGAGAATCATATAGTAAATACTTCATTTGCAAAACGTCAACCAATTGTCTCAAACTTAATTGTTCCTTCGTTTTCATATCAATCACTCTCTGTTCTCGTTCTCTTCCCGTCTGCAGCCAGGCATTTCACTTTCGATTAGTGATACGTACTAATTATATTTTTCGACATCAGTAGCACACATTAATTGCTTACAGGTGGTGCTAATAGGCACTCGTAAACAAGGCGTACTGACAAACGCTGTGCGAGCTAATACACTCTGGAATATTCAAGCTTATATTAATTAGCTTCACAGTCGTTATTACTGAGCTATTCGGGTTTCGACTGAATCGTTGTGTGACAAATGTTTATATTGATTGCTCACTGAGTGCTGATGGGTACTGTGTTTGTATAGTACTGATCGATTCCTGTAAATCTAGTTGTGTAAGTGAACTTCAAGTTTTTTTTACTATCGAATTAGTGGATTCCATCACTATATAATCTACTATTAACTGAATTATTTATTAATGAGTTTGATGGAGTTTTGTTCTCAGAGAACAGTAATCAAAGTGAGTAAACAACGTAATTTTTCTTTTCCATCCCGTCTTATCACTACTAATTTACGAGAACCAAAAATCGTAACCCATATGATGTTTGAAAATATCGTCTACATTAAAACGGTCATCACCAGTGGTATTGTGTGATAATCTTCGAACTATATTGTAAATTTTTTACCATTGAATGCTTATACGATCTTCTTAATGGCAACCACTCTATTAGACCTGATTTTTTTGCGTTTGATTGTTGATGGGGTTGTGCTTGCGTAGTGCTGAGGGGCTCCACACTAGGACAAAATAGCCGTTTAGTCCAACAGTACCTCAAATGTTAATCCATAACGAATATCATCATTTACTGATAACTTTGCTCATCATTTTCCCCAGATAAATTGAATATGTTGTAAAATTATGCTAATGAAATAATACGTTGATTTGATGAAGTGTACATCTTTCAAGTTTTTGTTTTAGTTAAAACAATTCTAAGTAGACAGTAAAGAAAAGTTTTATGACTTTTTCCTCTTTGGTTCTTGTGTTTATTTGGAATTCTGTGAATGTTAGTATAAACAAGTTTATTAATATTTTTAGTATAGTTTATATTAGCGTTTAATTAAACTCTTACATTAAATACCCATGAGTGAAAAGCTAAGGACAGTCAATTGAATGCACAGCGCCAACAGTCTGTTGGTCAGTCGGGTGAACTAAGCTGTATCTGGAGGTTTAAACTCTCCAAGTTGAAGCTCACATTGAATTCGTTATCAGTAATGATATTTAGATGATGTGATTCATGACTTTTTAGTGCCAATAATTTATATCCACTCTTTGTTTCTCTCCATCATCTTCAATTTTGACATCCATACTTTCTTATTCCTAAGTATCATCAGTACTTCTCAACGTATGTTCTCCATCAATTTATTGTCTGTGTTATTATGCTTTGTGACAATTTACATCAATGAATATTTATATCCGGATATTATGTTGCGTATAATTCATTTTTAACTCATGTACAAAGTGACAGATTCATGTACATCAACCATATTTTCACAGTCAAATTGCCATCCATCGAAATACCTTTAAAATCTTTCACATCAAATGCAAATAGATGATTTCCTTCAACTCTCTCAAACATGTATTTCAACTGGAAAATGTTTAGCAAAGCCAGTGTTATGAACGAGAAAACAGGTGGGGACAACTAGTTGTATTTTAATACCAAATTACAGAGTACTTTATTAAAATGTGAAAACCGTACGTTCAGTACTTCATTTGCTAATCCTCCATCAATTATCTCAAACTTTGTTGTTCTTTCATTATCATAGCAATTGCTCTCTGTTTCCATTCTGTTCGATTCGGTCTTCCCAACCTTCTGCTGCCAGGTATTCCATTTCTGATTGATGTAATATACTACTTATGTCGACATAAATAGCACACCAAACTGGTAGTCCTGTGTACATATTTTCTGTAATATCCTCAATATTGTATCAGATACATGTATATTATTACTGTAGACATACACTCGACATGCTCACCCATAATTGACGTTTTGCATTTGTCATTTCATTAGGTTCGTTATTTATTCTCTGATAAGACCGGAACGTTAACTCGTAATGTGATGGAGTTCAAAAGATGTTCAATTGGTGGTATTATGTATGGGTAAGTGTCTTTATTGTTCTTGTTCCTGATTTCGTTATTCAGATGTAGGATCATGGATGCACATTACTGATTCTCATACTAGGACACGATAGCTGTCCAGTGCTTCCAGGCTTTGAATGATGGTGGTGTAGCTAGTATCAGTTTGTCATTTAAATTATGAAAATATAACATTACATATTACTTCTGACAAAATAATTAATGTTTAGCTGGTATTCATGAATGTAACCGTGTCATTGAGAATCAAAGAACAGTAGATCTTTGTTTCGTCTTATTATATTTTGGCGCGCACCCATACACCAGGGATAGAAGTCAGGTTTTGCGACGGATTCCCACGAATTTAGTAAGAAACGCGAAAATCATGTGTCTTGATTTTCATTTCTGAGGATTCAAGATACTCGAACAAAATATCAATTAAACACTCCTTCCACTTATACCTTCATCCAATTGAAAACAGTCTTTAGATGGTCAATTGCTGTGTAGCTTACATTTAAGCGGGAGATTTGAAGAGAGGATTTTATTTTATCTCATCATTGTTTGAAATCTTATAGAAATTCATACACTTTTCAATGTTCAGATTAACTTGCTAATAATTGTTTCGTTCCTATGTTTTAAATATTTCATTATCGTCCTCAAATCTTCTAATAATGCCGTACCAGCAGCTTCCATATCAAGCATCAGTTCTCGACTCTGGGACTGGGTAGAAAAGTCGAGACATGGTCAGTTTAATTACATGAAGTCGTCGTATAAATGATAACTACATAGGATTAGTATTTTTACTTTTACTTAAAATATATCTCCTGTTCTTGTTCATTTGTTCTTTAATTGTACTTCCATTCTCCCTATTTCTTCACAATATTATCTCTTTATTTTATATTCCCATACTACTTTTGGTGCCCAGTTGTACCAGGTTGCTTTTGTATCGTAGAACGATCGAGGTCGGGCATCAAGTACGAGGGCTATGTATCAAATTGCCTAATTCGGTTGTGAACTTCGATTTGCGGAGGTGATTACGACATGTGGCATATATGTCTAACCGTACCTACCTCTTCCAGGGATGCTTATTTGTGCAGAAGTACGTTGGAAGAAAGTTAGGAGTGGTGTTATAATCTCTTTCTTACAGTTATGACCCAGATATTCCTATTGCTTAGTATTCTCGGACACCGATTCACTCGACAAGTCCCCAAATCAGAACACGGTTGAACGGGAAAGAGATTATATTGCAAATAACAAGGTTAGATGGAAGTAAGAAGCAATAGGGGAAACGTTAGTATATTTGTAGTTTTCCACATGAGATTTCTAGAGTGTTCACTAAGTATTGACTAACGCTGATTGGACAAGAACTAGCCAATCAGTGTGCACCGAAGCAATCATGCATTGAGCATGCTTTAATCCAGTCTATGTCCCGCTAACAAGTGGCCAAACCAAAAATTGATATTAGTTTGTGAGGTCATGGATTATTATTCTGCGCAGCGTCAGTAGAAGTTGTTTAGGGCTAATTTCCTCTATATCTGACTCCAATAAATGATGTCCCGTTAACTGAGTATTTAAGGTAGGCTAGATCTCCTAGTAGAATTATGGATTTACTCGGGAGTATTCAGAAGCCTGAACACCAGTTGTAGAGATATTTTATTGTTAAAGATAAATGAAATCCGCAAGCGTACAGCGAGCAAGCACACGACAGTGTATGTGTGTGAGTTAAAAATCCATATATATTTTGGAGTGTCAATCAAGTGTTGATAAATTATTGATTATCTGGATGTTACAACCAATAGGAGAATAGATTAAGGTTGATGTGTAGACACGCGCTCAATCATACACACACAGAAACTAACATAGTGAATTAAGTGTCTGAATTACAGAGAGTAGACAAATAATACAATAGTTGAATGGGCTTGCTACAAAGTAAACGATTTGATTAGGATTCGCGTGATCACTGTTATCAGTGATTAGATACTTTGGATAACTCGATATGGGTACATTTACTCGATATCACACTCAAGACCTTAAGTTTCATTATTCCTTCATCCATAACTTTTTTTGTCTTTTTGATGCATATTCTCGCCGTTTAGCTCTTATTATTTTTGTCAGAACATTATTTCTATAACTTTTGCTATTTACCATGTTACGTTCATCTCGTTTACTAATGTCGTATGGTAACTTAATTTATCAACGTAAATATATTTCAAACTCTGTCTTGACCATAAATGATTGACTAAATTCGATATACATGACAATCAAATAGAAACTATCTCACACATACATAATGTTTACTTTTCTTATCTGTTCTTTTTTATTTCTTCATGTTTAGTAATAGTACTGAAGATTCAAATGCTTTAGAAGATCAAAATCTAATTAATAAATTAAATGATGGAGATTTATTAGTTGATCAGTTCTTCACAATATTAGCTGTTTGTCATACTGTTGTACCAGAACGTAATGTCAGTGAAAATAATACCAATGATTATAATGTTGCTGTTTTCGGTAATGATAATCTCAATAATGAACAATTGATTAATTATCAAGCTTCGTCTCCAGGTTAGTGTGCGTAATGTGCTATGCTGTGCAATAGGTTTTTCTATTTATATTCAATAAACAAATTGTGGTCTACATTCTAATCCCCCAGGACCTATCATCTGGACATCTAGCTGCTGTACCTGCATCACTTTGTTGATGTTTACACTGAGATTTGTGCGTGGCAGTTATCACTTCACAGACACCATTGAGTTGTCCACTGGACTACTGAGTTCAAATATCTAAAAACGTTTTCAGTGGGTATGATGCTTATACATTAATAATAGGAAGGGTTTGAATATTCAGTACTAAACATCAGTGAGCAGTAACACTAAGATATAAATACAACTTATGACGAGAATCGCAAACCGAATGAAAAGCGTGTTCTAGATTTCAGTGCTAGCCACATTCCTTCTATCCTATGATAATTTGTTATATAATGGCTATAATCGTACCAACGAAGAGTGATCAAAATCCGACCCTGAATAATGATGTAAATGTAGTTCCTGCCATTATAAAATAACCATATATATTCTGAACAAATGACAGAATCCATGCCAATCTACAAAAATGACCAAACAGATTTAAAAAGCAATGTTACAAGTGAAGGACAGACTTGTTTGAAATAATACAGTTCATAGATAATATTTAGTGGACATCTGTCACAAGGTCTACATCAATGTAATAGAGCGGTTACTTACTTACTTACCTACGCCTGTTACTCCTAATGGAGCATAGGCCGCCAACCATCATTCTCCAACCCACCCTGTCCTGGGCCTCCCTTTCTAGTTCTATCCAATTTTTGTTCATTTTTCTCATGTCTATTTCCATTTCTCGCTGTAGTGTGTTCTTCGGTCTTCCTCTTCTCGTTTGGTTTTGAGGATTCCAAGTGAGGGCTTGCCTTGTGACGCAGCTGGGTGTTTTCCCCAATGTGTCTCTCATCCACTTCCAGCGCCTCTTCCTGATTTCTTCCTCCGCTGGAATCTGAGTTGTTCTCTCCCATAGTTGGTTGTTGCTGATAATGTCTGGCCGACGGATCCGAAATATTTTGCGTAGACAGCTATTAATAAACACTTGTATCTTCTGGATGATGGCCTTCGTAGCTCTCCAAGTTTCCGCCCCATACAGTAGAACTGTCTTGACATTTGTATTGAAAATTCTGACTTTGGTGTTGGTTGACAGTTGTTTTGACCTCCAGATAGTTTTTAGTTGTAGATATGTTGCTCTTGCTTTTCCGGTCCGCACCTTCACATCTGCATCAGATCCACCGTGTTCATCAATGATGCTGCCCAGATATGTAAAGGCTTTTACATCTTCCAAATCTTCTCTGTTAAGTGTGATCCGATTGCTGCATTCTGTCGTGTATCGGAGAATCTTGCATTTTCCTTTGTGGATATTGAGACCTACTGCTGCTGAGGCTGCTGCTACATTGGTCGTCTTCTCCTGCATTTGCTGTTGCGTGTGCGATAGAAGAGCCGGATCATCCGCGAAATCTAGGTCGCTCAGGTGCATTCTAGCTGTCCACTATATCCCATTCTCCATTCTTGTTCAACTTTGTCGTCGACGTACTTTTAGAGATGACATTTTCCTCGTCTAGATTTCCAGGGGTTGAACTTCTACCGTGAGGTTCACTTGTTGACTTAGAATATGCTGATGACATAGTTCTGTTTGGCGAAGACGCTGACAAAATGCAGTCTTCTGACCATGTTCGACATGCGATTCTCCCCCTCGAAATGCAAAATGTTGCTTCAGGATTGGGTTGCATCGGCAACCGAACTAATGATAGGGAGTGAAGTAGTTGAGTGTGTCGACCGCTTCACTTATCTTGGAAGTCTCATCAGCCCTTGTAGTCTGGTGTGTGACGAAATCTCAGCACGGATACAAAAGGCTCGACTAGCTTTTGCCAACTTGCGTCATTTATGGCGTAGGCGAGATATCCGTCTATCAACCAAAGAACGTGTTTACTGCGCAGCAGTTCGTTCCGTCCTACTATATATGGCAGTGAAACATGGCCGGTAAGAGTAGAAGATATTCGTAGGTTACTAGTATTCGATCATAGATATCTTCGAAACATTGTTCGTATATCCTGGGACCATCGAGTAATTAATGTAGTTGTTAGGAAACGGGTAATAGGTAAGGATGGCAAATCAGTTGATGAAGTAGTGAAACTTCATCAGTTGAGATGGCTGGAACACGTGTTAGGTATCCTCAACCACCGACTGCCTCGACGTGCGGTGTTTTGTTGTATATGAGTAGATTGGAAGAAAACTAGGGGCGGCCAGACCATATCATGGCACAAGTCCATGAAGTCACTGATAAGTGGACTGAGTCATGTTAGTAGGTGTAGACTGCGTGGTTGGGGACCGCGAGATGATAGCAACCGATGGTTAGAGACGTTGAATGACATGGCTCAAAATCGTTTGCAATGGCGCAGGTATAATCCAGTGAATCGAATTTGGAGAGAAAAAAAGGGATATTAAAAACTCAGAAGATTAGAATTGGGAGAGCGCAAATAGTAGATTCACCTGCTCCATTGTAAACGATTTCGAGTCATCTCATTTATGGTCTCTAACCATCGTTTGCTATCGTCTCGCAGATCCCAGCTATGTAGTCTACACCTACCAACATGACTCAGTCTACTTGTCAGTAACTTCAAGGACTTGTGACATGTTTTGGTCTGGTTGCCCCTAGCTTTCTTCTATCCTATCCTTACGACAATGAACATCGTATATCGAGGCAGTCGGTGGTTGGGCACACGTAACACATGTCTTAGTCATCTCAACTGATGAAGTTTCATTATTTCATCAGTTGATTTGGCATCCTCACCTAGTACCCGTTTCCTAAAAACTTCATTATTTACTCCATTGTCTCAGAATATACGAGCAATGCTTTGAAAACCCCTATGATCGAATGCTAGATTTAGTTATTCTCAAGAATACGGAATGTAGATCGCCGTTTGACGGGTTCCAAGCTAAGTCTATCGTCTATGCGAACACTACTCAGAATAAATATGCGTATTATGCAACCTAGAAGCTTTTGTGTTTTAGACGTTTGTCCTGAAATCTGTTTTGAGAATGACAAACAATGGGAATAGCTAAGTCTCAAATCTGATGCTATATTAGACTTAGATAACACTTCATCGTTTTCCATAAGGCTGAAAGGATTCACTAAGGCGAATCCCCAAATACCCTAGTACGGCCGACAGTAGGGAGAGTCATTTCTGACTCTCGAAATCCTCTCACATGATCACGTGCTATAACCACTATTACGAAAGTCCCACTCATTGTCTTTTCGCTTCAAGGGGGGATGTTGTGTACACGATAAAGAGGACGAAAAGCGAATGTTCGGCGCTTTACTAGGTTGGTGGACACGGAGGGCCCACCTAGAAGAGTTGGAAAACCCTGGTTCTTAAACCAGTGGTGCACATGAGGCTCCAAGATCCTGAGGGAACAAATGGCGTATGAAACAATTGTTGGTCATTGGTTACCATGGGTCTGCATCTTCTAGCGTTGCTCCACTGCCTTGTGGATCAGGCCTTTAGGTCGAAGGCTCCAGGTGAGGCCCCTAAGAAAAGCACCTGCTTTGGTCTGAGCACCCGGGCAGTATTCCAGCCCTCACATAAATCAAATGATTTATGTAGGGCATATCTATTTGGTGCCTCCTTGTACCAATGTTTATGTGCTTGAATAATAATAAGAAGAAACAACGATTAACTTATTCCTTTTGTCCTTCAAATTTCTGTAAAAAGCTTGTTTTAATGAAACCAATATAAAAAGAATCAAATATATAAAAAGTGAGTGTTCAGTTTACTTTTAATAGGTTCTTTTCCCTCTCTATATGTAAAACAGAAAGGCAGATTGTCAACCTGATGACAATCAGTTCTACTCAGTCTAACTCTTTACAAATTGACCGTGATAAAGTATAATAGCATTTTACAATAGGTTACTCTAAACCCTGAAAATTCGATCAATCAAGTTAATTACAATCAACGTAGAGTACAGAGGACATGTTCATCGACACAAGTCGTTACAGTACATTGTTATAGTAACATGCAATTATCTAAATGACGGTTGTATGTATCAGTGATGATAAACGAAAACACGATTAGAGAAAGAATATGATTCAAGTAGAAAAAATGAATTTATGAAATAAAAGATGGTGAAACAGTAGTAAAATTCCAGATCTAGGGAAAGGTGAATACATGTGCACCATATCACCTAGCATATTTACTCATTATCCACAATAATCATGCGAACTTCAATCAGATTGAGTCTGCACCTGCCAAAATGGTTTAAATCAAAACAACTGTTAATGCGTTTATAGACTGATGTTATGCTTGATTTTAGTTTAGTTTGACCTACTACGTACAAATCAACTAACTTAAAAGTAAAGACAAAGAAAGAAATATCTAATACATATATATATATATTCTTCTATCTCTTCAATGATGTCACTGCTTATGCATTCGACAGTCAGCATATTTTTGTATGCTGCAAAAATCTACAGTCTCTCAATGTATATGAATTTTTTTCTATTGAATTAGTTAATTAATTACAAGGTTAGTGGATATTTATAAGCTTTAGAAGATGGTACCATTTAGTGTTTAAAAGAAATGTTTACAGAAGCATGAAAAACATCCGAGTCTAATTAGTTTACCGTATCAAGACAAATAACTACGACAACAGAATAATGAACTAGACTGTACACAATCGGATAATAATAGAATTCTGAAGAATAAAAATAATTTATGAGTGATAAATAGGTAAACAAAAAGTTTTGAAAACATCTTGAACACTAATGATATCTACTTTGAAGAATTTGCAACTTTGTCATACAATAGTTGTGAAAGAAAGGTAAAACTGTTTAGACTTAAAAAAGGTTTTCAAAGGATTGATTAAGTATTATGTAACTATTTTAGTGAATATTGTCGTTGAGCTAACACGCACATTAGATTGTAAAAAGATGGTGGAAAATCAATAACGACAACACCTGTGAATATGCAATACTTTCATGAATATCGTTGGATGTCACAGGTGCATTCACTATTCGCACTTCCTTTGTTTCTTAACACCGAGATCTACTTTTCCTATATTCTACACCTAATGTTTTATTATTATTGACAGTGTTACGACATTTAATACTTTGGGACGTGTCTTGATACTATTATATTATTGTGCTAATGTGACGTGGTAGCTAGAGCCAATGCAAATATGAATCGGGTCCTACGTGGTATATGGCTGACTATTACCGACACAAAGTAGATTGGTGGATTGCCTGCATTATGCAACGTTTTAATATCATCCAAACAGAGACCGATGACAGACGCTTCCTACGTAAGAGCCAACCTACTGCGCAAGTGTGAAAATATTAAGGAAGAATAGGAGGGTACAAGTGACAATTAAATCTAATAGAACATAAAACATTGGGAATATGTTATCACTTGGAATCACCATTGGATGCCACTCATTATACTACTTAATCGAAATTTCGATTATCGATTAGTTTAATTACATATGTGCAGTTGGACCGGTGACCTATTAACCAATTGACCAGTCAACAGCAGACGATACGTCGACGCTTATTGGTCCTCAAGCTCCTTCAAACCCAGCACAGTCGTTTATGTTCCGTTAGATTAGAAAGTTCCATCAGTGGGAAGAAATCGGTGTAGGATTTAATTTGTTCTACAGACTATTCTACCAGAACTGTTGATGCGATACTGACGACCCAGAGTCTATGTGAGAGTTATAATTTGAAGAAGGACAACTAGGCTTTAAACTTTGTCTATTTCTAAACGTAAAAATAACAATTCGCTTACTACAATAATCAGACGAATTACAGTCATTAAGTGGAACGCACAAACATACCGACCAGTATTGAGTGTCTTATCGAAACGAATAAAAATTATGAGTCCTACTAATATAACGGAATAATAATGTCCTTCACTTGGCAGGTCACATGCAACAGGGCTAGTCTACAGACACATCAGACTAGATAGACGTGGTAGGCGTTTTAACAACGACTTGATTGGTTAGTTTTGGACATAGCTAACAATTGGCTTTAAAAGCAATGTTTTTCGTCATGTCCGCCTATGCCCCGACAGATTGCAGCCGGGATGCAATCAAGAATGAATTTTACTACCAGATAACTGTTCGTCTCCAGAAAGTACGTTCAACGGTCTTGTTGGTCGCATATCAGATAACGGGGACCGCCTACTGCAATTGTGCACAGTCCCGCTTATAAACACTGGGTTTCTTCAGGCTCCTTACGACTCATCGAAGCCTGTCGGTCTACACCGGGTGACTGTGAGTCTGATCATAAACGATGACCGTCTACAGCAACTGTGCACAGACCAAAACTTGTTTCTGGCTAGCACTAACGTCCGGCACAGTCATCGCCGATGTGCCACCCGGCATCCTCCCTCTGCATCTCTGGCCTGAATTTAGATTGATTATATCGCGATCACCTACCGCTGACGTGGTTGTGTACAAGACTGCCGCTCCTTTTGGCGTAACTATCTGGGAAATGAACATGCCCTGGTCTGCGCTAATCTTATCTTACTTTTCAGTGACCAACAAATTCATTATCCAAAGGGATTGATGTTAGTATATTGGTTGCAGCTTCTGTTGCAACTAAATAATAAACCGAGCTAGGTTCAAGGCTAGCTAACGTCCCAGCGAAAAGTGTAGATGAGCACTGTTTGCAGTTGCACGACGCCATGAAAATGGCGAGTAAAGTCGCATGCGGTTTCGCAAAAGGTCTCGCTTATAAGCACTGAGTTTCTTCAGGCTCCTTACAGCTCATTGATATAAAATTGTAACTACGTCTGGAACTTGGTGAATAATCGCATTTAAAAAGACTTCAACTTATCTCTTAACTTCTTTTCACATAGTACGTATGAACTAGGTTAGGTGGACATATGTGTAGTTGTGAGGCAGAAAAGGTCTTCGAAACGTGTGACCAATTTAGTTAGGAAATATATTCAAATATCAAATCATGGCTCTTTCATATTGACTAAAATAGTTTCATTTATCAGATTGATTGGTAATATTTATTACGCACAATATTTGAACCATTATACTCGTGTATCTCTATATTTCCATAACTTACTTCCCAGGTACATTTTCGATATTAAATTGTTAAGTCGACTAAATATATCTCTTAATCTCTGCTGTATTTTCATTTCATCATAACAATTAATACATACATATTTGAACTACACCTTTTCGTGCTAGTGTGAGGGCGATTGATACTATTGGTTGAATGCCGAGGACTTGAACCAACTGTCAGCCATCTCTTCATGTACTGTTAATTTGGACCATTCTAGTTAGTAGTAGTTTGTGGAGATCGTTGAATTTTGCAGTTTACATCGTCGACTGACTTAAGACAGTTACTGGAAACCAATAAGCACTGGCAGTTGTTTCTTTCTAGTGAGAGATTCTTCAATATGGCCGTTGACGATAGTACTGAAGATTGAGCTCATAAACGCTCAGTTTTCACTACGAGAGCTAAACAATAATTTGTAATATTGTGCATCTGTCTCCCAATCTTATTAGTAGGTAACCTTTCTTACAATTGGTCGGATTGAATTTCATTAGTCACAACTCCTTTTCAGTTGTCAAACTTAAATTAATCTATGATGGTAGCTGTACTACTTTACATAGCATAACCAATAATTTGTTCAAATCAGTAAACTAAATAAGAAGGATTTTAAATATAGCAGTCGAATAAATCTTTTTCAGAAGTCTTTTATTGCAAATTGTTTTGTTTGAATTTTCTTCACTTGTCAGATGAAGCAGCTCTTGTGAAAGCTGCATGTACTATGGGTTATGTGTTCACTACTCGAACGCCGACAGAAGTTGTTGTTAAAATTGTGAGTTTTTTTGTGTGTACAATTTGTGGTGGTCTTTTTTTTACTGACTTATCTATTCAAGTTGTATCAGTCATTCGGTCAGTACTAACACAATATAGAACTTAATACATGTGTGCATCAGTCCAAGTCGTCACACTATATCAGCATATGCCAGAGTAGTAGTGTATGTAGTAACAATAAGAACTTCAAGAAGAAAAACCGAGTTATGTAGGTGTTATGTCCTTTGGTCTGTCTACCCACTCTTGTTGCTGAGGCTACTTATCTAATTCAGATTAAGACCTTGGCGCGATAGGCTGACTGACTTAACCTTGAGGCTAGTACGCGTGAGTTCGAGTGGGGTAGAGAGAAGAAAACTATTCTATCACCTGGTTGGCTGACAAGCGCGCGAATGAGAGAAGACAAGACAATTGGAACGCTTCGCGATCTATTCCCGATATCCTGATTTCAGTTCAGTTCGGACTAGTGTAAAAAGGTACATGAATAAATAAGTGAATAACGCGACCACAACGTACGATAGTTAAGGAAAATACAATTATATTCAAAGCTAGGAATTTGAGTAGAAAATAGGGTGCAAAATATTGTTTAAATTACGATAGCTTCGGAACAGAAAAGGGTATTGCAATGAATCATACATCGAACGAAAGCTTATGTTCTGTAGAATAGATTAGGGACAAAAATAAATGTCAGTGTTTTACAAGCTTTGAATAAAATGGAATAACGACCCGAAAAACAGCTTTCGTAGTTTGTCAGGGCTTCTTGTTTCCCTGTTCACATCAGTAAGTAAAATATTAAACTCGATATTTAAAATAGAACGAAGAGTGGAAGTATCAGCGACTTTGTAATTGATTTTGACTTATATACTCCAACATCTCGAATCATTAGGTTCGTTAACCTCCCATGTCTCAACCAGGTATTCCTCACCTACACATACAGTTCAGGTCAAATTGGACTTCACAGGCTGGTTGTACATCTTGGTCTAGCTGCTACTAATTTTTTTCAACGTAATCGTATACTATAAAACAATGTATGCTGAGGTAGGCGACGGTTGTGCGTACGCAATGTGTGTTCCAACCTACTCCTCAGTCAATGAAGATTCAAGTCATTTTAATGTTATTCATAGGTGTTGTTTAGTAAAAGTGTGGTTTTTCAATATATTTAGACGGTCAATAGTTGTAAGAGAAAGAGTAGTATATTTGCGAACAACTTCAAGATTTGGAGTAGTTCCTCAGCAATTCACCCTTTCACGCTCTACAATAGTAACAGAACAATGAAGGGACCACCGAAGGAGAAATGGTTGTTAGTCAAAAAACGTTCATGTCGATAAGTTGGTGAGTTCAGACGTATCATTGTGCCTCCTAGCTCAAGGCCGAATTGTCAGTGAAAAGATGTACGCTATCATTTAGACTTTATTCATTTCACCATGGTTTGGCTGCAAAACTATATATCTATGTGGTGTTGTTACAGGATGAATATTTGAAATGTCAGATCTTTTGGGATTATTTTTACGGATTGTCATTATCTATATTTTTATTGTATAATTAGTAACTGTTTTGTCGTTCTCCTCATTGTAAGATTCGAGTGGATCTATCAATCATTGTTACACACATTATTATCCCTGCGGTGTTGCTAATTAATTGCCTACTGTTTGTTCCGCTTTTTGCCACTTATGCCTTGATCGTGTTTTAAGTATGATTTCCCATGCGGTGTATTATGTGGTCAGCCATTTCATGCGTATTTTTGTATGAGTTTTAAGTCACGATTGAATTAAGTACAATAGAGAACTGATCTACATTTCGTCCTTGTCTTCCGATTGGCTGCTGGGTTTGAAGGAGCTTGAGGACCAATAAGCGTCGACGTATCGTCTGCTGTTGACTGGTCAATTGGTTAATAGGTCACCGGTCCAACTGCACATATGTAATTAAACTAATCGATAATCGGAATTTCGATTAAGTAGTATAATGAGTGGCATCCAATGGTGATTCCAAGTGATAACATATTCCCAATGTTTTATGTTCTATTAGATTTAATTGTCACTTGTACCCTCCTATTCTTCCTTAATATTTTCACACTTGCGCAGTAGGTTGGCTCTTACGTAGGAAGCGTCTGTCATCGGTCTCTGTTTGGATGATATTAAAACGTTGCATAATGCAGGCAATCCACCAATCTACTTTGTGTCGGTAATAGTCAGCCATATACCACGTAGGACCCGATTCATATTTGCATTGGCTCTAGCTACCACGTCACATTAGCACAATAATATAATAGTATCAAGACACGTCCCAAAGTATTAAATGTCGTAACACTGTCAATAATAATAAAACATTAGGTGTAGAATATAGGAAAAGTAGATCTCGGTGTTAAGAAACAAAGGAAGTGCGAATAGTGAATGCACCTGTGACATCCAACGATATTCATGAAAGTATTGCATATTCACAGGTGTTGTCGTTATTGATTTTCCACCATCTTTTTACAATCTAATGTGCGTGTTAGCTCAACGACAATATTCACTAAAATAGTTACATAATACTTAATCAATCCTTTGAAAACCTTTTTTAAGTCTAAACAGTTTTACCTTTCTTTCACAACTATTGTATGACAAAGTTGCAAATTCTTCAAAGTAGATATCATTAGTGTTCAAGATGTTTTCAAAACTTTTTGTTTACCTATTTATCACTCATAAATTATTTTTATTCTTCAGAATTCTATTATTATCCGATTGTGTACAGTCTAGTTCATTATTCTGTTGTCGTAGTTATTTGTCTTGATACGGTAAACTAATTAGACTCGGATGTTTTTCATGCTTCTGTAAACATTTCTTTTAAACACTAAATGGTACCATCTTCTAAAGCTTATAAATATCCACTAACCTTGTAATTAATTAACTAATTCAATAGAAAAAAATTCATATACATTGAGAGACTGTAGATTTTTGCAGCATACAAAAATATGCTGACTGTCGAATGCATAAGCAGTGACATCATTGAAGAGATAGAAGAATATATATATATATGTATTAGATATTTCTTTCTTTGTCTTTACTTTTAAGTTAGTTGATTTGTACGTAGTAGGTCAAACTAAACTAAAATCAAGCATAACATCAGTCTATAAACGCATTAACAGTTGTTTTGATTTAAACCATTTTGGCAGGTGCAGACTCAATCTGATTGAAGTTCGCATGATTATTGTGGATAATGAGTAAATATGCTAGGTGATATGGTGCACATGTATTCACCTTTCCCTAGATCTGGAATTTTACTACTGTTTCACCATCTTTTATTTCATAAATTCATTTTTTCTACTTGAATCATATTCTTTCTCTAATCGTGTTTTCGTTTATCATCACTGATACATACAACCGTCATTTAGATAATTGCATGTTACTATAACAATGTACTGTAACGACTTGTGTCGATGAACATGTCCTCTGTACTCTCTACGTTGATTGTAATTAACTTGATTGATCGAATTTTCAGGGTTTAGAGTAACCTATTGTAAAATGCTATTATACTTTATCACGGTCAATTTGTAAAGAGTTAGACTGAGTAGAACTGATTGTCATCAGGTTGACAATCTGCCTTTCTGTTTTACATATAGAGAGGAAAAGAACCTATTAAAAGTAAACTGAACACTCACTTTTTATATATTTGATTCTTTTTATATTGGTTTCATTAAAACAAGCTTTTTACAGAAATTTGAAGGACAAAAGGAATAAGTTAATCGTTGTTTCTTCTTATTATTATTCAAGCACATAAACATTGGTACAAGGAGGCACCAAATAGATATGCCCTACATAAATCATTTGATTTATGTGAGGGCTGGAATACTGCCCGGGTGCTCAGACCAAAGCAGGTGCTTTTCTTAGGGGCCTCACCTGGAGCCTTCGACCTAAAGGCCTGATCCACAAGGCAGTGGAGCAACGCTAGAAGATGCAGACCCATGGTAACCAATGACCAACAATTGTTTCATACGCCATTTGTTCCCTCAGGATCTTGGAGCCTCATGTGCACCACTGGTTTAAGAACCAGGGTTTTCCAACTCTTCTAGGTGGGCCCTCCGTGTCCACCAACCTAGTAAAGCGCCGAACATTCGCTTTTCGTCCTCTTTATCGTGTACACAACATCCCCCCTTGAAGCGAAAAGACAATGAGTGGGACTTTCGTAATAGTGGTTATAGCACGTGATCATGTGAGAGGATTTCGAGAGTCAGAAATGACTCTCCCTACTGTCGGCCGTACTAGGGTATTTGGGGATTCGCCTTAGTGAATCCTTTCAGCCTTATGGAAAACGATGAAGTGTTATCTAAGTCTAATATAGCATCAGATTTGAGACTTAGCTATTCCCATTGTTTGTCATTCTCAAAACAGATTTCAGGACAAACGTCTAAAACACAAAAGCTTCTAGGTTGCATAATACGCATATTTATTCTGAGTAGTGTTCGCATAGACGATAGACTTAGCTTGGAACCCGTCAAACGGCGATCTACATTCCGTATTCTTGAGAATAACTAAATCTAGCATTCGATCATAGGGGTTTTCAAAGCATTGCTCGTATATTCTGAGACCAGAATGGAAGCACAAACGTTTACCATCATGTATATACATATCGAACGAGTTATTGGTTTCTTTAACTCAGCTTGGTTAATGATATGTTAGTGTTCTAATTGGTAAGTAGATACTTAGATTCATTGTGAGTATAAATACACTACGATGCGAGGAGAGATGTATTTACGTGAAAAAGCCGTAGATAAAAAGAAACCTATAGCTAGACACATTTCAAAAATCTCATGAACATATTTGAAGCCAATAATTATGTTTCGTCGTTTAATAGATTCATTTATATAGTTTATATTTTCTCTTTTTAAATAAAATGATATAGCGCGGTGTCGAGAAACGTTATGGAATATTACATGTACTTGATTTTACCAGTTTTCGTAAGCGTATGGGTGTTGTTGTTCGTGAACCTAATGGACGTATTTCCGTAATGGTCAAAGGAGCGGTAAGAGTGTTTTTATGTATCTTCTTCTTTTATTAAGAAAAGCTAACTATACTGTCTTATTTAGCTTTGCTTGCAATGTATTTATTTTCAATCACAGATATGCGACATCCTAAAACTGTAATCAACTGACAATGCTTGAATATGCATTACATATGTATATGCCCGGACACTTCGTAATTCAATATGAAGTAGTAGTTAAAAGTCGTGTAGTAGAAAGGTGACTAAGTCAACAAGTTTAATAAGTTCATGTGACCATGAATTGTTGACTGCTGTATCGAAATGATCAAAACATTCTGGTCTATACTGTTAATGTGTATCTTCAGATCGATCGAATATCGACAACCTATGCCTACATGAAATTTGAAATAGTTCCCTTTTATATAGCTCACCTTATTGTCTTAATCGTAGCCTGCTACTTTGGTGTAGTGATCGGGGTTGAGTAACGTAATTACTCAATCGAGCTTTATCGGCTGAAGCACTTGTTGCCTTAGGTCCTGTGATAGCAGAGAAGCTAAATGAAAAACAGTAGAACGAAAATCGACAATTTTGTGATTTGGGTCTGCTGTGGAGTTCTATTTTGCGACTAATCGTCTTTGTTGTGCTTCCTGACTTTTGGTGGATGTCTACTTACTCCTAATGGAGCATGGGCCGACGAGCAGCATTCTCTAACATCCAATCCGTACTCAGCAATATTAAAATCTCTCGACAAACAAAGAAATTAGAAGCTGAACAACGGTTTTGTAATTTAAATAATCATAATGACTTATCAACAGCTAATCACAGGAAGAAACTTAGTATTAAATCTAATGTTCTTATTGTATTAAATGTCGTTGGTCAACTTATGAGACACCCAGCAGAGCTATGTGAGCTGCTTAGCAGCACAGTTGCACATTCATTCACTAAACTTAATCAGGATGAACGTGTAACCAGCAGTTTCAGCACATATATTTTAGTATTATTCTCTTATTTCAGTCCTATGGATTAATAGTAAAATTTGACAGAAACATATACTCTATATCTGAAGCTGGGATGGTTCTTAGTACACGCCTAACAGTGTAATAATAATGAAAGCGACAGTCGTTGTAAAGTGGTGGTTGAAGGTAGTCGACAGAAAACCCTTCTTCACCTAGGTTTTGTGCTATTTGATACTCGTCAGTTTATTCATGAGTTAACTCATGTTGCCGTATCACTCAGCTTTACAATCAGAGATGTTACCACTGACTTATTCAGACCATGATTGACCTTCTGTAAGACTGAGATTTATTTGCGACTGACTGATCACTGAATAGATACCAATGTCATGGATGTCAAGTCCTTCTTAGTGCTAGTCGAATCTTGTCAATCAAGTTGCAGTCCGAACTATAGTCCAAGTGACTCTACCTCACATGAGTTGTAATGATATTTAAGGTTGATGGAATCAACAGTTCCCTTAAGATGAAACGCAAATGTTACCGACGTTTATCAAAAACCACAAAACCTAGGTCAAGAAGGATTTCCTGTCGACTTTCTCTAACCAACTTTGTGTACGTTTACGAACTATTCAAGGATTGGACTCAGTACGTTCCGGCCTTACACCGGTCAGTTTCACTTTACTGAAATTGTTAATTCAACAAAATTGTATCTATATTTGATTGAAACCCGTCAACATGTGAAAAAAAGGTTTTTATTGATAGGCAGTAGCTCAGTATTATTCAGTTCTTTCTAAAAAGAGCAAGAACAACGATTCTAGCAGAGTAACATGAATTCTTCAGGGTAATAATCAAGATCAAAATTATCAAAGAAATATATAGCGTGTACCTGCCAAAGCAGATACACTGGTCTAACAGAAAGGAGGGCATATCTTGGATTTTTGAAGATGTTCCAAAAAGCCTCACAACAAGAGAAAGAAAGACTCTAAACAGTGCAATCACCTAACATCTCTTTGATACAGGACATCAAGTCGATACCTTGCAATCCCTCAAGGTGATTAGTAAGCAGCCAAACTTCAGTCTTCTGAAGCCGTTACTGCCTGGCGTCAAAAACCTGGTTTATGTGTTCAAAAAGTGATGGTTATAAATCTTTCCTTCATTGGATCTTAAAACATAATAAAAAACGTTTTCTTTTACTTACTACATCATTGAGGTTTTTCTTCATTTCAACTCTCTTCCAAAATAGTAATCTTATTTTATTAAATGAGCTTTACTCAATTTGTCCCAATCATCGTTTACGCATTGCGTAATCACATATATTCTGGCAGTTTGAACTCTTGTCACAATCAATGCTGTGGAATATTGTTTTACAAAAGATATATGTTTACAGTATTCGGTTTATTGAATTTATTCACACCCTTGCTATCTAATACCAATGTGTCTTCAACGTAACTTCCAACTGAACTGCTTCACACAGGTAATTTAAATCAATGTCGTAATTATGTTTTAGATATTCTAGGTTGTAAGGAGCTGTCGGGTTGCAGTTTTCACAAGCTCGCTTGCTCGATAGACAGAATAAATACAACATAGCAAGTAGATAACTTCTAACCACAGTTCAATTTTATGACGCGACTCAGACGATGTATGCCTGAACACTTATTACCACGAAGCGCAATGTTGACCAGTGTTGGGGTTGGTTGGGAGAAAGTTAGGGGCGGACAAACCAGAACGTGTCATCACTCCATAAAGTCACTAACTTTTGATCTGAGCCATATTGGCAGTTGCAGACTACTTGGTTGGGATCCGCGCCACCATTGTAACCAATGGTTGGAGATTCCGGGTGACACGGCTTAGAATCCACCACAATGGCGTAGATGCATTCACTCCTCTGTCTTTCTTTAAACTGTGAGATTAAAATTACTTTATATCTTTCTTTCTACGAACTGACTCTTGCTCCTTGTATCATATCTTTATATGAAGTCTTTTTTTAGTACCATTGAAGTAACTGCTTCTATGGATTTGCTATTCGTCTTGCTGTACTACTGAGGTCTGGCAACTTCGACCGATGCATATACGAGCCTAGTCCTACGTTGTAGCTGTCTGACTGAACAGATACAGTTAATAAATATCATATGTGACCTTCAACTGCTTAAGTCGATTTATATGTACTTGCAAAATACATGTACGTTGGATGGTTGGAAAGATGGGTATCTATAAGTTTTGTTGAACATATCTCAAAGAACCTGTGACTCTGAGGACTAAGTTCTGCTTAGTTAATTATACAGCACTACATCTAATGGAGGTCGATACATAAAGTAGATGCAATGAACGTATTCAAAATAATCGAAAAATAATTCAATTTAACGCTGCTAAGATTTTTGACGTCACAACAATTGTGGCTGCCAAGAGGAAACTAAAGCCCAAGTAGCACTGTGCAACTGAAGAAACAGCATTACTAAGGTTTAATAAAGTCTTCCTTCAAGATACTGACAAGCACGACGAATTCAAGATCGCCCTCAGCAGCAGGTTCTAAACCTTACAAGATCTACTCAAACATGGAACTACTATGGAGAAAAACTGGGAAGGGATCAAAGAATAACTAGCTTAAACGTGTCGGAAGGTTCTGGGCCTGAAGAAGCATCATCATAACGAATGGATCTCCATTGAAACCCTGGGCAGAATTCAAGCAAGGAGAACCAAGAAGACAGCAGTCGAACAAGAGCAGAGAAAGCCAAGGTACAGATCGAATACACGGAAGTAAACAATCAAGTGAAGAAGAACATTAAGGTTGACAAGCGGAAATACGTGCAAGACATAGCAATGACAGCAGAAAAAGCTGCAAGAGAAAGAAATATGAGAAAACTATGTGACACAACGAAACAGCTGGCAGGAAAATAAGGTAAGTTAGAGAGACCAGTTAAAGACAAAGAAGACAAGGCAATCACTGAGGTTCAGGAAAAGAGGAAAGGATAGATAGAACTCTCCGAAGAACTCACCGGACATCGGAGCAACAACACACAGATCTTCGTATAGATGTCACTCCACCAGAGACCGAAGAAATCAGCATGGTCATCAGACAAACCATGAGTGGGAAAGCAGCGTGACCTGACAGTATACCGGCTGAAGCACTGAAGTCAGGCATAGAAGTGACTGAAAACATGCTCCCCATTCTATTAAGGAAGATTTGGAAGGAAGAACAAGTGCCTCGGACTGGGAAGAAGGACAGGTCATCTACATACCTTTAGGATTATAATGTTCATATTGTGTCTGGTAATGATCTTTCAATTCAGACACTGAACACGTTATCTATTTGTGCTTTTGAGTCCAGGTAGTCACTAACATCTTTAACGGATATAATGTTTATATGATTTGACAAATAGGTCTGAGTTATGCGAACAAGGACTGATCATAATTTAGTCCTGAATATCAACAGTAGAGTAAGTAAAACTGTTGCTAAATAAACGACATGAACGTTGAAATCAGTTTTCCTTTCACTGTCACTTTACGTTTCAAAATGTTTGTAATTGTTGTTGTTGGTTCTACCGTACAGGATACTGTTATATTTGAACGGTTGGCTTGCACTAGTCTATTTACTCAGTCAACTATGGATCATCTTGAGAATTTCGCTAAAACTGGTAATTTGTTTTGTTCTTGTTTTATGCGTTAATTACTTTATGTTTTCTGATAACCTATCCATTTATCCTCCAAATTTATCGTTATATTTCATTGTGATTCACCAAGTACACAGGATCATCTGTTGTAGCTAAGTGTTTAAGCCATGTCTAAGACGTGACAACTATGTATACTACTGTTGAAGCCAGACTAGTCAATCCGAAGTAAGTAGAGGAGTATCGCGGTTGGGATCTGAGAAGTATTAAATTGATCGATAAGAAGTCTAGTGCTTTAATCACTGAACCCTCTGTTTCACACTTAAAAGTACTATCATGTTTCAGAAAAAAATCAAATTGTGAAGCAAAAAGTACAAGATAATTTTGATGCTCAAGATCTCCGAGAAATGGAGAATGAATTCACCTACACGATTGCAATTGATTTTTAGCCGTACCACTGGACATCAACCATTGTTTACAATAATGACACAGCCCAACACGCTAGTTAACATCTTATAGCAAAAATCAGTTATTAATTATTAATGGCTTTATTCAATATTATATTTTAGTACATTAGAGACTTTTCAACCAGTTTAATAGTCGATAGATTTATAGACTAGCTTCTTCTTTTTTGTTTGTCTCCTTCTACCTTTTCCCAACTTACTCCTACACCGGCAAACATGTGTCAAGATATGTAGTCGTTGGACATATCTTCATTTATTAGACCTATTGTATTCTAACACAAGTGTTGATGTCCTGTTCCTTGTTTTTGTCATGTGAATCATCGGTGTGTGTGTCCGTGTCTCATCGGATCCCTGCGCTGCTTCTGGTCAATAAATTGTCAGTACCTATAGTACTCTCTCTACTAAGATCTGTAAGATTGTGTAACGATTAATAATATTGATTCTTAAAATGATTCCAACGTATAATATATGATACTTTTCACTGTCAAATTATGTATTTTGATTTTTATATTTCAGGTCTACGAACATTATGCATTGCATGGACTGAAGTTGACCCAGCATTTTATAATAAATGGGTAGGAAATTTTTACAAAGCTAGCACAGCATTAAACGATCGTGAAGCTAAGCTAGAATCGGTTGCTAATGAAATTGAACAAGTTAGTTAATCTGTTGCTCTCCGTGTTTCTTTATCTGCCATATTATATATATATATATATATATATATATATATATATATATATATATATATATATATTCCGTCAATCACATGGCATTATATCACTAGCATTCACGTTTATAACGTTTTTTTAAGTCAAGTTAATAAATGTTTACCTGGTCAGTGATTTGTCAAGTATATGGTTGTATAATCGATTTAAATACACGCTTCATGTGATTTCTCGTGATACTACCCGGTTGTCTCTAATCGAAATCAATGAAGAGGGTATATAATCCTCTCTCTATCTCTATCTCTTCCTGAATTGGTACTTAGCCGTGTGTTTGTCCATGATATTTATCGCTTCTATATTTTAATCAGATTTCTTTTTTTTTTAATGGAACTTACGTGTTTCTGCTCTTTTCCTCTCATCTAAAAGAATCTTCAACTTCTTGGAGCAACTGCCATTGAAGATAGATTACAAACGGGCGTACCACATACTATAGCTAATTTAATGAGAGCTGGTATTTCTATTTGGGTTCTGACTGGAGATAAACAAGAAACAGCTATCAATATTGGTGAGTACTTTTTTATATTGTGTGTAAGTTTTCATCGTGTGTCTTTTGTTTGTAGATCAGTTAGTTCGCCTTGGAGCATTAACTTCTAATTAGAGTTTAAAATTTTTTTGTTATTGTTCAGCATTGATATAATGGACGTATGAGTTGTTTTAGTGATGAAAGATTATTATGACGGGTCTATCTGAGTTGATGACAAGTAAAACGGTTGATTTGACCTTAGTTGATAATTTGTTCTTGACGACGTAGGAACCCAACCATACACTTCAAAGGAGACAACCACTTAAAGCCGGTCACATACGGCCTTTTAGCGAGTAGTTTTTTGTGTGCTTATGTACTCGAAACTCTTCACGACTGTAGAAGCAAATACATGGGACACGGTGGAATATGCCATTTTAGGTTCGAAACCTAAGGAACCTAAGGAGCTAATATAGCTCAATTATGTCATGACGATACGCATACCTAATCGCCACGTCAAGGTAACAGTTATGATTGGACGAGCACTTAGTAGCTTTATAAAGTAGAACCACTAGCTAACGTTCTAAATGCAAAGATGGAGGACATTAGGAAATTTATACCACCACTTATGTGCAAAGTATTTAACCGAAATCGAGTATCTATTACATGGTTCACTTGAAAGTCCACAAATAAATAATCAAAGATAAAAATGAGAAAAATTTTGTGGAGTAATAACCAAAATCACTTCGTCATTGTCCGTTTCAAATTGTTAGCCCTGAAAGAAAATTGTTAGTCGATTAATCAATTGAATGGCTCGTCTTATTAATATTACGAATAGTAGTTAATCATAACAACAGTAGCATCAATCGTGGTAGTAATAATAATACTAATCCATTTAAGCGATCAACTTCTTCATTATAAGCTATCACCGCCACCCACAACTGTGTACATTTCCTACTTTATTCTTATTTTTTTCCAAATAGGCTATTCTTGTCAGTTGTTAACGCAATCTATAAGCTTACTCACTATGAATACCAAGTCGTTAGATCAAACACGTGAGCAATTGGTGAATTTAATTGAAGATTTCGGTGATCGAATACGGATGGAGAATGATTTTGCTTTAATCGTTGATGGTGAAGTGAGTGTTCCATTACCTTTTTCTCTCATAGAAATATATTAATGTATGTATTGTTAATTAATTTAACGATTATTAATATTACTCGATCATCATACTGAATAGTAAATCTATCAAATGAAGTAGCGATCTGAGGGAGTACCTACATATTTGAATAGTGAAAGTCACATAAGTCAATTAGTCTTACTTAAGAATTATCATGAGGTGAACCCCTTCTCAAAGTCGTAAATCAAAATGGCAGGAGAAAACAGAAGAGTCTACTGAAGTAAATGTCGAAACGTACAGAAAAAAAGTTGTATTTATAGGTTTTGGTATGGTCTGTAAGCATCATTATAATCCACCCAATCCACACACGAGAATTTTATACAGTTTTCTTATAACAGCATACCTTTTCGATATTCTAGACTGTGACCAGATAGAATCACTTCGGCTCCTTCAAAGCATCTATAGGCTACATCGCGCTTTCTTGATACGGTCCGAACACCTCCACTTTTTGGAGTTTACAGAATTCGGTTTCCTGCTGAGGTTCACTTGTAACCTTCTCACTATATTTCGTTGAATATTCACTTGTTGTGGCGGTCGAGTTCTTTTGACCTTGTGTTTCTTTCTGTTTCCTTGCTCATTAGTGCTTCTTTGAAAAGTGTTCATCAGTGTGTCAAATGAAAGTCCGTCTTGTATGATATCTGTTCTTTCATCCCTGCGTATCTGATTTACATGTCTTCTGTACGTGCTACCACTTCAACGAACCAATACTATACTTTACCGATTCTTCATTCGGCTATTCCAGCTTCCCGTTTGTTTTTACCTTGAATGATCTAATTAGTACCCTTTCTCCCATATGAAAGTTGCGCGTAGGCTCGTTTTTAGATCTGTCTATTCGTCTGGGTAGCAACATGCTGTTGAAAATAGTTCGAATTTTTCTCCTGAACATGCACTCAGCTGGAGAACTTCTCTTCCAACGTGGAAGGACTAGGAGTACCTCGATAAGATGCTACCTGCGTCGGTATTTCGTTACCTCTCCCCTTTATTTGACACATTTCAAATGTATCTACGAACTTTTCAGCTTGCCCGTTGGACTGTGTGTGCAATGGTGGCGGTCATAAATGTATAATTCCCTTTCCGTTATAAAACTGCTCAAATGTCAACGATATCAGTTATGTACCATAAGATCTCCGGAACCTTGAAAAGGATGAACTAGCCCGATGGTGTTGCTTCCACTGTCAGGTTCGGCATAGCGTAAACGTCCGATCAGTTGGTAAAGGCGTCCACGATGATCAAATAATTTTCGTCGTATATAGAGTCAGCGAAATCAGCATACATTTTTTGTTAGGAATTATCCGGTTTCGGTCAAGGTAGTAATTTACATTTTGCAGAATTTTTAGCGGTTTGTGGGCATTGACTGCCGATATACATAGCTTCGTGTTACTAACTTTAATTATTCCCGAAATACTATTGTAAAACTGTTTCGAGAATTGACGCTGGAGGATTCCTGGTATTACGATGCAGTGACCAGTCATGACGCATAAGTCAATTATTATTATTGAACCTCGCCGCTGACAATACTGTAATAGTTTCCTGTGGAACTTGGATGTTGGCTATTTAGTCAGGATATCACTCTGTACGTCTTACAAGATACTACTCTTCTCGGTGGATTCTTCGATGACTTGAACAGTTACCTGTAATCTAGAAATCACATCCGTTAATGCTCTATAAACTTCAGCTTCACCTTCTACAGCTGCCACCCTCTGGTTTTGAATGGGGTTAATCTTGACAGAGCCTCCGCTTGTCTAGATTTATTCGTTGGTCGGTACTTTGTTTTCGAATCGTAGCCCAACTGTGTGGTTCACCAACCTTGCAGACTCTTCGGAGTATGTACTGGAATGGCCTTCTTAGATATGAAAACTTGGGTTAGTGGTTTGTGGCTCGTTTAAGTCGTGAACTGATGACAAGGCAACATTTTGTGACACTTTTTCATGGCAAAAATAATTGTTAGACCTCCTTTTTCTCTATTTCATTATGACTTCTTTCTGTCACTGTCAGCGATTTTATGGCACGAGCAGTATCTTTCTCTGGTTTAGTAGGCGTATGAAATAACTTATGCTGTTCTCTTAGCTTGAAGCATCGGAAGCAACCACATTTGGTAGGGCTGAATTGTTATACATAAGGGGAAAGTCTGACATCTTTTTCATTCTCATGAAGACTATTTGACAATCAATCGACTAATTCCATCTGCTATTCTTTAGCAGTAGATGATTTAGTGGTGCACGTAGGTGAAGGAGGTCTAGGAAATAAGATTTCATAGTGTCTGACTTCCCAAGAAAGATCAGTCAGATTAGACATGATCTTAAGAGTGTCGATGTTTTCAGTATCTGATCTTCGGTTTTTATCCATTATAAAGCCCAGATAACGTACTTCTTCGATTCGGAGTTCGCACCTCTCAGCACGTAACTGGAATCCGATGTTATGCGTGTGAACACCATATCCACCTTTTGGTCTGTCCATATAATAAGTATATCGTCCAGATAGGCCTCGATGCCGCGTGTTTTTTGTAGCATAGTGTTCATGACGTGTTGAAACGTAGATGACGGTTTCTTTACTCTATAAGATAGTCGATTATACCGCAATAGTCGTTCACGGACGTTCATGGTCAGGTATTGTTTAGTCTTCGACCACTAGGATCTGCAACATGCTTCTTATAAGTCTAACTTTGCAAATTAATTCCCCCCATTCAGCTTCGGGTAAGGTTAGTGCAGACGAGTTGGCTTCTAGTGCTTCATTCAAGTATTCGGCACGTAATCAGATGATTCCATTAGGCTTCATGACAATTACAATCGTTGCTGCTCATTTATAAAAATTCACTGGTTCATTTATTCCACTTTTCTGAAAAAGTCTAATTCCTGTTCAACGATAGACAGAGAAGCATAGCGTTCTGGTCCATTTCATCGATAAACGAGTGTTGCTTGTTTATATAAATAATTTTTTTTATTTATTTTATTTCGAATGCATTACGCATTAACACTTTCAGACACTAGAGTTTGCGTTATTATGTGAATGCAGAGAACAGTTTTTGGACGTTGCTTTATCCTGTAAATCGGTTATATGTTGCAGGCAAGTGATCATAATCATAAATCGTAATTATAATAATAGTTTTTAAAATGAAAACCACCATTCAACCCATAACAGCTTGGGAATGTGAAAACAGTTCAAATAAATAGCCATGGGAAAGTAGTGCCCAAAATAACTAGAAATATAATCTCCAGATCAACTATTCCCGGACATAACGTTCCCAAGTCACTCAGTAGTATCACTGAAAACTTATACAACTCATAAATTAGTGCTGTCTTATAGCAATGAGTAGATTACTAACTGCAAAGCTTAGCATTTTCGTAGATACTAAATAGACATTGTCAAGCAACAGTCAGAAACCTGCTATCACGAAAAGACTTATGCTTTTGAGATGGTGGATGCTTTCTAATAAACAGATGAAGTCGAAAAGTCTTGGTAGAACAGCTTATTTTCAAGAACACCTAAAAGGTCATTGTTTGCAGAGCCAGTTTATTCCTTTTCGTCGCCTATCTAACTCATGTACTTGATTTCGAATTCTTAACACGATACGTTCGTTAGTGCTAACCTAGTTCTGTTTAGCTTAAATTGCACTGTTTCGGGAATGCCTAGTTAATACAACAATTCGAATACTTCTAATCGTCACAAAACCCATCCATTAACACACCTGTAGTTTATTCCTCTCGACTCCTTTAGCTGCATATTCCGTAAGAATTTTTACTCTAGCTAAAACGGCATTACTTAGTTTTGTTTTACACACGTTTCGCTGAGTTTCGCATGAGTTTTCATGAACTGCATCTACGATGTTTGCTTTTGACAGCAACCATATTGATTCGTTCCGCATTTAGCTTATGTAGCTTGAGCTGAATGCAATTGTGCATTTTTTGATTGTGAATGACAACACACTTCCAGAACTGGGACATCCAGGGTTATAGTGAGTAGCTAAATATATCAGACCACCAATAAAGACATAGAAGCACTGTACAGTTGTTTCGTTCTAGTATGGGACTCCACATCAGTGGTCGCCCACGATCCCGCATGCGGGACAAAGACACATGAACTTCGGTCCTGCGCAAACGCCTAACTTCTAGACCACTGAACAGGGGTCCAACTTCAACCAATTCACGATATTTCGCGTCCATCAAACGTGTAGTCGTAGAAATAGTAGAAACTTCTAGATGTATTTTAAATTTAACAACGAAAAATGTAGTCGTTCATTGAGTTAAGATTTATCCACCTTAGTTTATCATCTCATTATGTAAACGTAATTAACATTATATATATATATATATATATATATATATATTTATGGTTGATCTATCAATCCTTGGACTAGACAACGAAACACACACAAATCTACCTTTTAGACCTTACATTTCTGTTATGTTGCTGTTGATAAAGTGTATTTAAAACACCATTGTATCTCTAAAACCATTTCATATTATTTTATTTTTAAAACGTATTTTATTGTAGAGTTAGTCCATGGCAAAAAGCACAGCTGGTAAAATTAGTTCGTCAATCAATTAAAGATGCAGTCACTCTGGCTATAGGCGATGGAGCGAATGATGTTGGAATGATACAAGTACATTTTGTGATAGTAGTACATTGGCCCTTAGTTTATATTATACCTTATGACTCACTGACCCATATAACGGACTTATTCATTAATCAGTATCTTACTTATAAATTGGTCTGTTATCTACTCCTTGGCATAGTGAATAGTTTAGTTATTTAACAATTATGCCATGTAAATATGCGCATAGTATTGGTCCATAAATGGATCCCAAAAGTTACCATTCATTATGCTTATCGGGGCATAACAAATGGTTACTTACATACTTACACATGTTACTTAAACGTTTTTGCTGATAGTTGTAGTGGTTGTCTAGATTTAAGCTCCGTACTGTAGAACTGACTTGATATTCGTATTGAGGATGCTGACTTTGATGTTTGTTGAGTTGTTTTGATTTCCATATGTTCTCCAACCGTATGAAGACTGTCCTTGCTTTGCCGATCCTTGCCTTCACATCAGCATCAGATCTTCCTTGTTTATTGATGATGCTGCTCAGATACGTGAAAACTTTCACCTCTTCCAGAGCTTCTCCATCAAATATGATTAGGTTAGTGCTCTCTGTGTTATATTTCAGAGTCTTGGTGTGTATGGGATTAGAAGAGCTTGGTGATCTGAGAAGTCTAAATAGTCTAGTTGCACCCAATCTGTCCATTGTATTCCGTTTTTCCCCGTAGATGTGAAGGTCTTTACAATCCAATAGACCAACAGAATAAAGAGGAAGGGGAGAGCAGGCAGCCTTGTCTGATACCGGTTGTCCCTTTGAATGCATCTGTCAGCTATCCTCCATGAACCACCTTTTTGTGTAGCCCGTCGTATGAATTCCTGATGACGTTGACTATCATCTCAGGTAATCACGATGTCGAAGAGGTTTACATGAGGTCCTCCTATCAACACTGTCAAGTGATTTCTCATAGTCAAGGAGCTTGATGTATAGTGACAAATTCCATTCAATCGATTGCTCAACAACGATCCGTGGCATCGAGATTTCGTCTGTGTACAACCGATCCCCACGGTATACGTCCTATCGATCTAGAAGTTGGTCGTGCTAATGAATCTTGCACTCGGTTTAACAATATTCTGTTGAAAACTTTTCCTTGTATCGGTAGTGCTGTGATGTCTCTGTATTTTCCACACATGCTGAGATCTTTCTTCGGTATCTTTGTGACGTGTCCTTCTTCCCAGTCCGAGGCACTTGTTCTTCCTTCCAAATCTTCCTTAATAGAATGGGGAGCATGTTTTCAGTCACTTCTATGCCTGACTTCAGTGCTTCAGCCGGTATACTGTCAGGTCACGCTGCTTTCCCACTCATGGTTTGTCTGATGACCATGCTGATTTCTTCGGTCTCTGGTGGAGTGACATCTATACGAAGATCTGTGTGTTGTTGCTCCGATGTCCGGTGAGTTCTTCGGAGAGTTCTATCTATCCTTTCCTCTTTTCCTGAACCTCAGTGATTGCCTTGTCTTCTTTGTCTTTAACTGGTCTCTCTAACTTACCTTATTTTCCTGCCAGCTGTTTCGTTGTGTCACATAGTTTTCTCATATTTCTTTCTCTTGCAGCTTTTTCTGCTGTCATTGCTATGTCTTGCACGTATTTCCGCTTGTCAACCTTAATGTTCTTCTTCACTTGATTGTTTACTTCCGTGTATTCGATCTGTACCTTGGCTTTCTCTGCTCTTGTTCGACTGCTGTCTTCTTGGTTCTCCTTGCTTGAATTCTGCCCAGGGTTTCAATGGAGATCCATTCGTTATGATGATGCTTCTTCAGGCCCAGAACCTTCCGACACGTTTAAGCTAGTTATTCTTTGATCCCTTCCCAGTTTTTCTCCATAGTAGTTCCATGTTTGAGTAGATCTTGTAAGGTTTAGAACCTGCTGCTGAGGGCGATCTTGAATTCGTCGTGCTTGTCAGTATCTTGAAGGAAGACTTTATTAAACCTTAGTAATGCTGTTTCTTCAGTTGCACAGTGCTACTTGGGCTTTAGTTTCCTCTTGGCAGCCACAATTGTTGTGACGTCAAAAAATCTTAGCAGCGTTAAATTGAATTATTTTTCGATTATTTTGAATACGTTCATTGCATCTACTTTATGTATCGACCTCCATTAGATGTAGTGCTGTATAATTAACTAAGCAGAACTTAGTCCTCAGAGTCACAGGTTCTTTGAGATATGTTCAACAAAACTTATAGATACCCATCTTTCCAACCATCCAACGTACATGTATTTTGCAAGTACATATAAATCGACTTAAGCAGTTGAAGGTCACATATGATATTTATTAACTGTATCTGTTCAGTCAGACAGCTACAACGTAGGACTAGGCTCGTATATGCATCGGTCGAAGTTGCCAGACCTCAGTAGTACAGCAAGACGAATAGCAAATCCATAGAAGCAGTTACTTCAATGGTACTAAAAAAAGACTTCATATAAAGATATGATACAAGGAGCAAGAGTCAGTTCGTAGAAAGAAAGATATAAAGTAATTTTAATCTCACAGTTTAAAGAAAGACAGAGGAGTGAATGCATCTACGCCATTGTGGTGGATTCTAAGCCGTGTCACCCGGAATCTCCAACCATTGGTTACAATGGTGGCGCGGATCCCAACCAAGTAGTCTGCAACTGCCAATATGGCTCAGATCAAAAGTTAGTGACTTTATGGAGTGATGCCACGTTCTGGTTTGTCCGCCCCTAACTTTCTCCCAACCAACCCCAACACTGGTCAACATTGCGCTTCGTGGTAATAAGTGTTCAGGCATACATCGTCTGAGTTGCGTCATAAAATTATCCTGTGGTTAGAAGTTATCTACTTGCTATGTTGTATTTATTCTGTCTATGGAACAAGCAAGTTTGTGATAACTGTAGCCTGACGAAGAAGTGTTAGGTTATCTGGACTTCAACTTAAGGTGAATCTTCCCATTCGCGAAGGATATAATCGGTGATGATTTTGGACGCTTGACTACCAACAACATAGTTCACTTTTGGTAAAGAAATATTATGGAAGTCTTGGTGAATGTCATTAATTTGTATCGTTCCGACATTGTTCATTCATATTATTTATATTGTAGTGTCAGTCATTGTTTTAACATCATAATATATCTTATTCTAGTTTTTGGACAAACCAGTGTACTCATTCTACTTGAGTCATATTTTTACCTTGTCAGTTATTCGCTTATCAGTCTTGACTGTTTTTATATGAGCGTATATGTGTGTTCACTTAATATCCCATGTCTCATCATGTCTGTAGTTTCTTTTGTCTGCCTATAAACATTGAGTAACGCTTGACTAAAAATGAGTTGGCTTACCAGCCATCTCCCTTGCTCATCCTTTTTGCTTTGTTCTATCGCATTCACTTTACATACAAAATATATGTATTCGATTGCCATTCTCGTTAATTGACTTATCTAAATCCGTTATTGACTAACGCGATTAAAGTCGATGGTTATATACGAGGATAGGTGATAACTAATATTAATACGATCTAATTGGAGTCAGATCAACGGGCCACTAAAGTGGAGTGCCCTTTCGACATTGTTCGATCTAAACAACGACAAAACTACGGGCCTCACTAAAATATCAACAATACTTCCCTAGTTGACGACAGTTCGTACATTGCAAAACAATAAATCCTCAGCGAATCTACTTTTTTTTCGGTGATTGCATAAATTCTAATGTCATTTCATTTCTGATCCTGATATCCGTCTTTATTTTTTGTAGGCAGCTCATGTAGGTGTTGGGATAAGTGGCATGGAAGGCAGACAGGCAGCATGTGCATCGGATTATGCAATAGCCCAATTTCGTTTCCTAAATAAATTACTATTAGTACATGGTGCATGGAATTATAATCGATTGACTAAATTAATACTTTATTCGTTTTATAAGAATGTTTGCCTTTATTTAATACAATTTTGGTTTGCCATTCTAAGTGGATTTTCTGGTCAAATTGTGTTTGAACGATGGAGTATTGGTTTATATAATGTGGTAAGTGGTTGATAAGCTGTATTGATAATACATTTTTTATCTTGTTGGGATTTTTCATTTCAAGTAACAGTTTACATGCACCCAGTAAAATTGACGAAAGCTACCAGAGGGTACTGGGCAATTGTTTCGTATGAGGATAGACCCTTCAACAGTGTTAGTCAGACATAAGTAACACAGAACCTAGTAAATATGTATATCGGTTATATAACACAAATCGAACCAATCTCCCTAAAACACCTTTGACGCGAAAGGTAGAGTGTACAACACAACGGCCTTTTATAATCATGTACTGGAAAATATCAATTGTTATTGTGAATTGATGATGATACGTAAGTATCATACAGATTTCTGAGTTTTCTTAATGATCAATAACGTGTAAATTTTTTTGAAGCAATGCCAGTATCTTGGCACTAGTCGACAGCTGTTTTTAGTTTCTTTTTAAATAAAATTCATCTGTTCATTTGAGATGAGCTTTTTGATCAGTCCGATAATTTCATCTGTCTTAAATTGTGTCTTAAGATAAAGTATAAAGTAGATTATTGTAGTTTAATTTATTGGTAAATAAGATAATACTTGGACGCCTTCATTGTCATTCTGGGGGACAACATCTTCAATTCCTACTCCTTACAGAAGTGTGATTTCCAGTTATTCTAAAAGTGCCATATCATTGTGTTTCGTTGCCTTTGGTTCTGATTGGTTGTCTTCATTTGTTGCCTACTTCAAAAGCCCAAAATATTTAATTTCACAATAAAATTCCTGTTCTATAAGCATATAATTTATAAATAATTAAAATATGTACATTTATCGAAATTCTTCGTTCTGTTGCCATTTATATTCCTCTGTGCATGTTAACGATTAGTTTTATTCCCTCAATATCTTTTTTCATCATCTAATATATTTGATGTGTGAATTTAATAATAATCGCTTTTCGTTTGTTTTAAAGACAAAGAAAGAAGGAAATATACAAATCATTATGATGGTATTGTTTCTCAATAATTCGATTTGTAATAGGTCGTAAATAAATTTATTAAAAGCGCTTAAATTCATGCGGCTAACAAATTTAATTAGTCAATTGAAGTACTCCTTAAAACAATACCTATCGCTGTTAAGATATGATTTGATAATTTTGAAATGAATTTAGAATTACGTTGACTGTTAATAATGATTTATTTTTGTTGAAACCCAATGAGTAAAAGGTAGCATTTCTGACGTTTCACGATTTAGTTTAAGTCATTTTTCCAAAGAATATAAATAAATAACTGGATTAAATGTATACAATTAACACAAGGATACTATTTTAAGCTTGCGGTAATATAACTCGGTTATTTATTCGTTCTATATAAAAGTGACTCGAAGTAAATCGTGAAGCGTCCCATATTTTAATTTTTCTACTCATTGGGATATCATAAATTTGTAAATTTTAAAAGTTGAGATCATGAGTCATTTGAAGCTAGACCACCATAAAACTCTGAAGGCACTGGACGATCGTTTCTTCCTTTCGTGGGACTCCTCAACAGTGCGCATCCACGATCCCGCCTCGCGCGAGCACTTAATCATTAGACCACTGAGCCGACATCCTATGGCGTCAATGTCTTGCTTCAACTAATCCATAAAATTGGGCGACACACCCACTATTGTCTTCAGTGACTAATATCTCATAACAGACCCGGTTGAACTCCACTGGTCACTACTTCTCACTAGAATTCCAGGAAATACCTCTTGAAGCCAGTCACTAGTGAGCATATGTTGATTAATATCAGAAGGGGTTTTGTGGATATTATAATTTTAATAGTTGAGATCAGGAGTCAATTGAAACTAGACCACCATGGAAAACTAATGAAAGTCAATAGATGTTTAGAGGAAAAGTTAATGAATAATTTTGAAGATTGTCAGTCTTGCTTTCATGTTCATTATCCTTGTAATGTATGAGTGGTCAGTTCTAGTCATTATATATCGCTATCAGTATAATATTATGGGACAGTGGTTTAATGCTTAAAGCGTTCAACTTCCAATCACCGATTCCTAGGTTTGAGTTCTACCTCTCCGACTTCGGATTGGTCACGAGGTAGTAGTTTGATTAGCCCTCATCCTCTTAGTACTAGTCGGATTCTTTCAATCAAGTTGCATTATGGCTGCTATTTTAAGTTCCCCGTCATCACATAAACTATCTTTTGATGTTAGTTGGTTGAAGGTAGTCTGTGGGGAGCTCTGTACTAACCCGGATTCAATATTAATTGACACATGCGCCAACAAACCGTACCTGCAATTTTAAGGAAATTGATACCTTCTATGGCATTCGAACCAATATCACTCATAGTTTCAGTCCATAATTTACATCCCGAATATCATTAATCATTTAATTTTTCTTTGTCATCATGTTTATATTTACATCCTCCTTTCATTGTTTGTCTTGTTGTAAACACGTAGATATTCACTGCAGCACCACCAATGGCGTTAGGATTATTTGATCGAAGTTGTAGTGTTAATAATTGTCTAAAATATCCAGAATTGTACAAAGATACTCAAGCATCAGCTTCGTTTAATCCGAAAGTAAGTCTATGTTAATTATCATATTCCATATGTGGTTTAATGGTGGTTGAAGCATTTGGACTTCCAGGCTCGAACCTCGCTCTATCTATTTCGTCCTGAACAACAAGGTAGTATCTTCAGCCGTCACACTTGGAGTGTAGCTAATACGTACCTTGTGAATGAATTTATTAATGAGTAATATTTAAAATTCATGTGTGATTAGTATTTTTCTATGTACATACTGTTGTGAATTCTAATGTCGGAATGTATTGTTCCTGTATTTACAATTTGAAATATTAACTATATCTGTAGGGCTTTTGCTCACATCCGTTGAGGGTTGTTTTTTTGAAAGATAAATTTTCCATGTCCATTACTGAAAAGTATCATACTAGGAGTAAACGAGTGTCTAATTCTACTTAATTTTAAACTATGCTCTTCAATTGACGCTATTTCTAATCAGATCTTCCACGATCATACAAAATCTAGCTGTACTGTAAGATCAATTTTTCTCAATTCAAGGTATAATCGTTAAAACCTGCAACAAATTATCGTTGACCTTCAAGCATACATCAAATAAAGTACACATAACAATCGATACTCACTATCTCCTTTCAGCTATTTTTCTCTATCAAAACATTATCACGTGATGATGATCAGTGTTTATAACTTAGTTGGTATGAGTCGCATTTCTTTTTCCATACACAACTGAATAACCAAATTTATAAAGATAGTTATCGTTAAACCAAAACACAATCAATAAAATCGTCCTTAGAAGAGCAGCAGCAACCTGAATATGTACTGGAAATATTTGATCATGGAAATCTTAGTGCGATCTACGGTTATCTAGTTTTTATTTAATAATCGTGATCAGTTGATGTTTATTTAAATCCCCTTACTCAGTCAGTCACACGACTACAACGCAGGACCAGGTACATATACGTATCGTTCATAGTCGCCATACCTCGTCATATCTTTCTCGGCACCCGACGTCATCTTGTTCACGAATCGAATGCCAATATGGCTCAGATCAAAAGTTAGTGACTTTATGGAGTGATGCCACGTTCTGGTTTGTCCGCCCCTAACTTTCTTCCAACCAACCCCAACACTGGTCAACATTGCGCTTCGTGGTAATAAGTGTTCAGGCATACATCGTCTGAGTTGCGTCATAAAATTATCCTGTGGTTAGAAGTTATCTACTTGCTATGTTGTATTTATTCTGTCTATCGAGCAAGCGAGCTTGTGAAAACTGCAACCTGACACCTGCTTACAACCTAGGTCGCCACTAACTTGCGCTTCGTGGTAATCGGTGTTCAGGCATAAGTAACACGTGGCCCAACCATCTCAGTCGATGAAGATGTACAACCTCATCAACTGATTTACCATCATTCCCTAATACCTTGCGTCTAGCCTCACTATTACTTACCCGATGATCCCAGCAGACGCGGGCAATATTTCTAAGGCATCTGTGATCAAATACTAGCAGCTTACGAGTATCTTCTACTCTTAATGGCCACGTTTTGCAGCCGTAAAGTAGAACAGAACGACCTACCGCGCAGTATACTCGTCCCTTAATTGATAGACGAATATCTCGCCTTCGCCATAGGTGACGTAAGTTGGCAAAAGCCAAGCGAGCTTTTCGAATCCGTGCTGAGATTTCGTCAGACACCAACCCATTAAGGCTGATCAGACTTCCAAGATAAGTAAAGTTGTCAACGCATTCGACTACTTCACTTTTTATCCTTAGTTCAGGTGTTGACGCAGACCAGTCCTGAAGCAGCAGCTTGCATTTAGAGGGAGAGAAGCGCATTCCAAACATTCTGGCATTGTTGCTCAGTGCTACCAAAATACTCTGCATTTTGTGCGAGTTTTCACCAAACACGACTATGTTATCCACGTATTGTAAGTCGTTAAGTGGACCTCCTGGTAGGAGATCAATGCCCGAAAATTCAGTCGATGAGAGTGTTGTTTCCAACATTATGTCTATGATGAAATTGAACAAAAATGGAGATGGTGGACAGCCTTGACGGACACCACTTGAGGTTGCGAAATCAGATGACAGATGACTCAACTAGTAGTGTTCGAGTAAAGAGTCTTCACAAGGTTTATGTACTTCTGAGGTACGCCTTTCAATGACAGACACGGCCACAGAACCTCTCGGTCTACGGGGTCAAATCCTGCTTTTAAGTCAAGGAAAACCACCATCGTCGGACGCCGATAAGCATGCCTGTGTTCTAGAACCTGACTAATGGTGAATATGTTGTCGATGCAATCACCACCAGGTCTGAAGCCAGCCTGATTTTGTTGTGTTTGCAGTCCATGACTTTTAGTTATGCGCCTGGTAACTATAAATTCATCTAGCTCGCTGCGCCTAGTGCTATTGGGTGATAGAACGAGGTAATGAAATCTGTTTGTTATTGTCCAGTTCAATGTGATGGATGATTCAATTGTGAAGCCCTCTTTTTCGTTAAGCAGGACATTTTAAGCATTAAAAGATCGGCTGAATTCCTAATGACTTATACAAATTAGAAATTCGGCTTCGAGGCTGGAACACTTAAATTCTAATCCTTGTGTTCGAACTCCAGCTTCCACACTTTGTTCTCAACAGTCTATATAGTAACCCCCATATTTAGGTGACTGAGTTGAATCCGGATACTCAGCAAAGTAATTTCAAGCAACTAATATTATGTGTTATCATTTTGTCATTAAAATTTCAGGTTTTCTTCTGTTGGATTCTCAATTCAATTTATCATTCATCCCTCCTATTTTGGATTCCATTATTGGCTTTCTCTGTAGGTACGTAATTGCGAAAATCAAAATTTGTATATTATCATACAACACTATTTATATAAGTTCTAAGTAAAAATCTTCTATTGTTTAGTTTGTAAGCTGTTTAATATTAATATGTTGTGCAAACTTAAATACTGAATACAACAGCCCTGTTAACTAGAGCGAGCAGACCAGATTCAGTCAGGAAAAATATATTTCTTACACAAACAGCCCGGAAGCACGAAAGAGCAAGCACACAACTCATGCGTACATGTGCAGAACAAAAACGTAATTGAGAAACAACACAGAATGGCGTACTAAAGGGGGAAACGAGCCAATTGCCTTTAAAGTCTTTCCAAGTAGGAAATACAAAGGTGAAAACGCGCGCGTTTGGCGCGAAAACGGGAAATTCAATTTTCCATAACAAAACTACAAAAATGAGGCTTTTACTAAATGATTTCTGGGGATCTAGCATCCCCAACAGTATAATAATTCAAGATGATAATTCGAATGCTTTTAGCACGAGCAATACTTTTCTCAATTCGATAAGTGTGAAGAAATTAATAAGCTATTGAATACCGATAAACCGCGGTAGTATTAACGATAGTGAAAGACTACAACTCTAGAGAATACAGAATGTAAAAAAGAAATTAGGCATGAAGGAATAAGTAATTCATAAAACTTCATACTACTTTTAGTTGGAAAATATCAGCGTGCGTAGACCCGCATACATACACATGCGAATCTAGCAACTCTGCCACCTTGTGGCACAGAATAAAAAAAGCAGATGAAACTTGCATTTTCCAAGCAATATCGCGTGTCAATGCAATCATAGGTATCAGTAAGAAACCAAACCAGAAAATACCGCATCCATAAACAGCAGAATCCTAAATGATGCGAAGAAAAAACAGGGAGAAGGAAATCACGTAAAATAAGTCAATTACTCATACACAATGCAAAACGTAGCAGTAGAAAAGATTAGATAAAAAAGGGTATAAGTCGATTTCAGGACTCAGGTTCTAAAGCAAGACAAAGAATGAATGCGCCGACGCCTTTGTAAACTATTCTGAGTTGTTGATGGAGCTTTGTTCCCTGAGCTGGATGGTTTGGTTGTGGAGCTTTCATCGTTCTTCTGAACAACATCATCAGCACAAACTTCAGGTAGAAGTGAAGTGTTCGAATTTCTCCATAGGGTAAAGTGATGGTGACATCTTTAGGGCTGACGTTTTCTAACCCCTTCTTCGCGTTGTTAGAAGGCTGCATCACTCCAGGTGCTGGTTTCTTATGAGATGCGTCTTACTTAAATCACACCTTAGTGACCAGCTGTACGACTTTGCCCTCATCGTTCCCCAACAGACCTTCCTAACATGATAGGACTCAAAGGAATATGTGTCCCAGTTAATATAGCTCGGTCGATTCATCACGATAGGCAATCCCGACCACCTCGCCAATGCAGCATCTACGGCTGTGAATGATCTTATTTTGTGGAAAAGTTTTGGTACGGCACCTAATTTGATTTAAGTACCGACAAAGCATATTACAATGCCTAATAAGCTCATGCTGTTGTTGATGTTTAGTACGGGGCTACGATATTTACTGTTATAAGAACTTTAATGTACATCCTTTGGTAGTTTTGCATCTGGCCTGTAGGTAACTTGTCTGCTAGTACAGTGTTAGGAGTAGTGAGTGAGTTTATCCGGAAGAAATAGATACAAGATGAAAAGTTAGCTGACTACTCAGTAAGCACATAGAGTGTACGTGGGATGTAAAAACGAAAGCAATCGACAGCAATCGGAATTTACACGAGCGTGAGATTAAGAAAACCTGACAATTTACACAAGAAGTTGATAGTGTAAGGTTGCGAATATGTTACACTTCAAATGTTTTAGCTACTCTAATATAACTAAGTTCTCTTTGAAATCGTTAACGGCCGTTTACACATAATACATATCAACACGCTATGGTTAACATAGGAAGAAGATGAATTGTGGGGAACTTGTTGTTTGATGTGGGACAAGCAGTATACGTTGAGTTGGTATAAACCCAACCGTAGCTGCTACTTTGACGTGGTGGTCGTGCTTGCCTATCGTGATGACCCAACCAGAGCTATATTGGCTGGAACTTATGTTCCTTTAGGTTCTACCAGCACAAACTTCAGGTAGAAGTGAAGTGTTCGAATTTCTCCATATATGGTTCTGGGTTGTGTAACCGATTCCAAAGACATTTCGCCATAAGCTATGACTCGATCAGACATTTTTAACTAGAGAGCATGTACAGGGTTAATGTGTTTCTTTGGTACTTTTTAACGTCCGAACACTATGCCAAATAGGAGAACAGACTTCCTTAGCTAGGACTTTAGAATATCGCGCCATCGATGTGTGCTGCTTCTCCGAAACGCACATATAGGGTCCTGTAGTGTCATTCACTTGACCTCACCATATCAAAATAAAGAAACAACTCGATTCACGCTTCGTGTATCTGGAAGCCATGATACTGCTTCCCGTGGCCTCGCTGATGTAGGTATAGCATTGAGCCCTAAGGCAGAACTAGCTCTCTTAGACTGGGTCCCAGTAGACAGTCGTTTGTGCGCTATCCCACCAAAGGGAACAGTAAGGACTCGGGAAGATAGGGACACTCGTCGTTGCCTCTTCGTCGTCTTTGCCTATTCTCCCACTGACTGCAGCTCAGATGTGATGCAAAAGATGAGTTTTACAGAAAGCTTTCCGACCTCCTACGAAAAGCTAAGCGCTCTGATGTAGTAATAGTGGCTAGTGACTTTGTTGCTCATGTAGGTAAACTGATCGGAAAGGAATGACACCTGGGTGGGTGTTGTGGCTCATAGAACAGATAATGGCGACCGTCTGTTGCATCTATGCTCAGATAACTGCTTGTTTCTAGCAAATTCTAACTTGAAGCATAAAGAAAGACATCTTTTGACATGGCGACCCCCTAATTCGTCCCAACGTTGGACCCAAATAGATCACATCGCTATCAACCACTGATGGAGGGGCTCGGTAGAAGACTGTCTCTCATTCTGGAGCATATGCTTAGATTCAGATCATGCTCTAGTGCGAGCACGTATTTGTCTGTGTCTTACTGGACGTAGTAATTACACTGCAAGGAAACTTCCTAGGATCCTACTTAATGATAGTCAAGCTAAGAATACATTTCAGGAACAAATAGAAGAACAGTTAGGCAGCCATGTAAGTGATGCCCACCCCGAGACATCTTGGAATGATATCCGGAAAGCTGTGGATACATCAGTGATATATATTAGTAAGGTGAACCATATGGTTAGGGAGAAATACTGGATCTCAGTAGCATATACCGCACTGATAGATGCTCCAATACTTATCCTGCCTGGCTCTGAACATGACTTGGATTCAGTTTACGCGCAGGCTGATTGGAAGTCTATCTAGTGATCGCGCGTAGCGGTGGGTAGAGAATGCATGAGAGATGGTGAAGGCAGTAGCAGTAGGCAACATCAGACAACTGTTGAGACTTGTCAAGGAAACCTGTATTAGGGATCCTTCTGTTAGGGAAACTGTCTCGGGAAAAGATGAACGTATTATTCTCTCTCAATGCAGGAGGTTGGATCGATGAGCAGAACACTTTAGGGAACAGTTCCACTGGCCGTCAGCCTTTTGAGTCGGCTTCCGGAGAACTTCAACGGAGCCTCCAGAGGCCCAGAAAAGAGCCGAAGGGCCCTAGCCAATCAGAGTATGATGGAACGTTCGAGAATTCCAGCGTGGCGTGCTACCATTGGCTGGTAGCACAATATGACGGTAACGGATTGGCTGAAATAAGATGTTGATTTAACAGACGCCAACATCTATAAATACCTTTGATTTTCTGTACTAGAATGAACCTTTGGGATAAAGTGCTTTCTCTCATACTTTTGTCTTCTTTCTGGAGTTCAAGTCGCTGTGTAGTTCTAGTCTGCGGGTTACGGGAATAGCTTAGGAATCGTATATAGCGTTCAACCTACACGACTTATCACAGCCACACTTTGGTTTCGCACGATTTCCAGTCGACCTGAATGGCAAGCTGATGTAAGTCCTCAAACTCCTTATGAAATTGAAAAAGATATAGGAAATCTGAAGCGTGGGCCATGACAGGTTCACCTCTGATATTTTAAGGATGGTGGTCGGGTAATAGCAGCCCCCAAATGCCCTGGTACGGCCGAGAGTGGGGAGATTCCGCTCTCCTTCTCGAAATGCTCTCACATGGCCACGCGTATATAGCCTCTGCTAGGGAAGTCCTACTCACTACCTTCTCGTGGAGGGGGTGTTGTTTACGAAAATGGGAGGACGAAAAACGAATGTCCGGCGCTTTAACCGCATTCCAAACCAATGGTGCACATGGGCTCCAGTATCCTGTGGGAACAAATGGCGTATGAACCAATCGTTGATCACCGGCTGCCATGGGACTGCATCACCTCACGATGCCCCACTGCCTTGTGCATCAAACCTTCAGGTCGAAGGCTCGGAGTGTGGCCACATGTTTCTGTTTGGGCACCCGGGCAGTATCATGGCCCTCACACATATCGAATGAGATTTGTGTGGCGCATATGTATTTGGTGCCTCCTTGTACCAATATATATGTGTTAAAATAATTAATAATAAATTATAGTATATAAAATATTAGGTTCAATAATACGTGGACGCCTAACTAAAGCTCGTGAAGAGCAGATTGATTTACAGTTTACTGAAAACTGGCTCATTACAAATGGATGCACAAAATGTTCCAATGAGTAGTTGTAATTGGGTAGAGTATCACTATCCCTCAATTGAGACAAGTATTATCAACAGTCATGACATTCAATTCCATCGCTGGCTTTAATCTTTCTTATGATTGTAGATGCTACTCATCGCCACTGTAAAAAGACAAATTAAATTGAATGAATCAGTTATTATGAGACGCTTCCCCCTAGTTTAGGACTCATCAGCCAGATGCGCCTGGATCCTAGTGTTGATGTTCAAATTAGGACTTTTACCTAATAAATTTTGCTTCCAACGCGTTATCCACGCAGTGGATCCCACTGTTGTCTGCAATCCATCTATTCTTAAGAAATTTTGAAAAGTGCCAATTTCGAGACAATCCACACAGTATGCATATATGCCAACAAAAATTGATTAAAATTCAGCCATGAATAATCTAAGGCAATTGCTTATAATAATAAAAATTTGTTTGACGGTTTCCAATGCTTGTTCCTTTCATTCACACCGTGGTGACAAATTTTATGTTATGTTATCTTTGTCTATTTGTTTGTCGTGCGTGTGTGTATGAAGGAGAGAAATTCGATAGGTACTCAGTTCGAATCCCGTGGGCTGAGGATTCCCATACTGGGACGAAATGACCGTACAGTGCTTCCAGGTTTTCAATGGTGGTCTAGCTTTAATTGATTCAACTATTAAATCATATTACACACGAGTACCCTTTTTCTCTTTCCTATTTAAGGTACTGTCTATGCAAATGGTCAAACTTCAAGTTTATTAGTCTTGGGCAATAGTGTTTACACAGTAAGTTAGTTATTCTCATTTCTCTGAGGTTATCGAATTTTATTGTTATTTTGAACAATGTACATCGTATCCGACATTTTTGTTCATTTACCAGGTAAATTAACTGTATTAAGTATTTTTAAAAATGGTTTCACTTAAGATTATTATCTCTCTGATAGTTCTATTTTTCTCACCATCCGAAATACCATGTTCATTAAGTGATTTGTTGAGGAACACTCCAAACATCAAAATGTGCAATCGATATTGTTGAGTTGATTGAATATTAGTAACTCACTATAACTCAATGGATAACATACCACCAACACCTTGATTAGGATTAGACAAGCTTGAAATTGCTTAGTTGCCATTTGATAATCAGTCAATAGGACATCTGTTACGCATGCCTGACCACCGCCTATCTCGACGGACGATGTTTTTTGTTGTAAGAATAGATTGGAAAAACATTTGGTACCAAACGGTGAAGTCATTGACTGATGGACTGAGCCATGTAGTTAGGTGCAGACTATCTGGTTGGGTTTTGATAGCTTTTCTCTCCCACAATTAAAGCCATGTACTGGTTTTAGCTAGACCACCATTGAGAACCTGGGAACATTAGATGTCCGTTTCCTTTTTGCGTGGGACCCGTCAGCAGTGTGCGTATACCACCCTGTGCAATGTTGTGGATTGATTGAAGTTAAACAATAACACTGGTGGATGCCAGTGTAGTGATTAATACATCCGACTTTCATCCACCAGCATTCACGCGTAAAACCAAGTGTCCTGAGTTTTATTTCCGAATGTGGATGGGGTCGTGATGCACACTGCCGAAGAGTCCCATGCTAGGACTAAACGGCCATCCAGTCTAACTTAAACCATTCTGTGGTTTAAACTGTGAAAATACTGCAGTCTCCACAAATCTATACATATTTTCTTTGTTGGACATGGTGCGGTCTAAAGTTGACAATAGTATATACAATAATGGTAATAATTTATTATGGTCTTTCTCTCCTGTTCTTAAATCGATTTAATACTACTAATACCGGCTAATCATTGCTATCGCTTATTAAGTCACGCAGAATTCCTCTCTCTCTAAGCTTCAATAATAACGTGTTGATCTTCAGGTGATATGAGTAGTATATACTGACGTCATCAGATCTGAGGTCGACTAAAGTGGTAAAAAAATAAGATGATCTGTATTGTAGCTGCAAACAACCCTGAGCTTTTAGTTCTGTCATTCTATGAACAAACTTTTACGTGTTTGCGAATACCGTTTAGGACGTTTGAACAAAGTTGTACAGTGAGTGAATCGAAAACATGCACAATCTCATTCTTCTCTCAGCAGTTCATTTATCATTTTTTGCTAAACTGATCTGTCTAATTGGCCCAACCGATCACCTTTTCTTCGTGAAAAATAAGTTCGGATTCAGTGCAAGGATTGAGGTGGAGATTCGTACGCCACTACTATGTTTAGAGCAATTTGACAACTAATCAAATCACAAACTCTAAATAAGCAGTAGCAGCAGCGATTGTTGTAAATATCTGTGGTTACGGGAATAATTTGAATTTATGTATTCATTTTTCCACCTGACTGATGGAATATCATAACATGTCATAAAGGACATAAATTAATAGCGTATATGTATGTTAAGTTTGAAAAATTCCATTCCTCAACTTCTCAAGAAAATTAAATAATGTTTTTTTGTGGGCGATAGAATATAGTGATTGGTTGTTATCCTGGATAAAAGACTAGTAGATAGTTTGACAAGTATTTGATATGTATATATTTCCTACCTCTGTTTTCGCTTGATTGTCGGTTGTTGACTTGACTAACACACGTACTAGTCGGGTGAAGCACGTGTTCTAGATCTGAGTTCTGTTGATGCCTTGTCTCGTTTTCCTCCTGTTATAATAATGTTTTTTACTTATGCACTTTTCACTTTTCTCTCTCTCACACACACACTTTTTGTTTTTACAGTATGTAGTTGTGACGGTTTGCTTAAAAGCTGGTCTAGAGCATACCGCATGGACATGGTTATCACATTTAGCAATATGGGGTAGTATCGGCTGCTGGTTCTTATTTCTTACTATATATCCTCATGTTTATCCAACTTTACCATTGGCATCAGATATGGTTGGTATGGTAGGTTCTCTTCATCAATATCTCAGAGTTGTTTTGCCTTTTTACTTATCATAATAAAATGTGTACATGTTGTCTTGACAAATGTGTGATTTACAATCATAATCAGTGAGGCAGTAGCTTAGAGGTTAGTGCATTGAACTTTCAGCCACTGCCAATTCTCGTCCGTAAATCCCACTTCACATTGGTTTGGTCAGTTGGGTAGTGTCCTAGTTCTTCATACTGAAAGTTTGGTTCATACCCAAGTTCCTGGTGAATGAAGAATTTGATATCTCACTATCAGGTTTCCGGAGATTGATAAATTCTTTTTGCTTTACATCAGAAATTGACCTTGGTCCATGATTGGATCACCAGATACCTAAACTGAATACTCACTCCCATTTCCTTTTGTGTTTATATCTTTCTTAATCTGCATATTCATCTTTCCCAATCCACATGAATACATTTTTATCGTAATTATCTTGATAATACCTCTCTTATTCATACAACGTTATTATTGTTTCTTCAATTAACAAGGCGAAACTCTCCCATAAAGTATTGTACTCGTGTTTGTTGTATTACTGTAGTGAACAGAACACGAGTGGGTACAATCAAGCGTATTTGGTACAATTGCAGAGCATCTCAATAAAATCTGAGAACCATATATCGAATCGTTAATTTGCAAAACGTCCACCAATTGTTTCAAAATACCTCAAACTTCATTGTCCATGCATTTTCATACAAATTGCATTTTATTCCCGCTCTTGCTTTCTTGATCTTCCCCCATCTTCTGCTGCCAGATATTACATTCCTGACTCGCGTCATATACTACCTATATCAATATAAGTAGCACGCTTCACATTACTACTATATTGACTACAACTAGACACCTTATTACTAATTATTCTGACCAAAATGTTAAGAAAAGTTAGTGGATTTCAGCGATGTCTAATGAACCAACAGATGCTAGGAAGTCGTCCCGTCTGACTCCGATCACGATAAGGAGCACAGACAAATTAAGCGTAGGTTGATCAAAAGCCTACGTAATGATCGTGAGCAGTGGTGGGTGGCAAATGCAGAAGAGATGGAAAAGACAACAACGATAACAGTGGACAACTGTTCAGACTTATCAAAGAAACGGATGTTAGAAATCTGCATGTTAGTGAGATAAAGCCGGGACTATTATTCACTCATAATCAAGGAGATTAAACTGATCGACAGTACACTTTAGGAAACTGTTCAACTGACTTTCAGTTACCTACTATCTCCAAGCAAACCATATGTAAGTCCTCCAACTTTTGATTAGGTTGAGAAGGCTATAAGATCTTTAAAGCGATGGAGATCAGCAGGGCTTGTTGGACTAACTACTAAGATTTTTGAGGATTGTGGTCCAGCTTTAACAGTTAGAACAACTGAAATCTTAGCTAAAATTTGGCGACTGGACTAAATCCTATCTGACTGGTCTCGATCGCTGATCGTCCCAGTTCATAATAAAGGACTAAAATCTTCTTGTGACAATCACAGAGGAATCAGTTTAACTAATATGGTGTAGCGGTATATGCTACTGAGATCCAGTATTTCTCCCTAACCATATGGTTCACCTTACTAATATATATCACTGATGTATCCACAGCTTTCCGGATATCATTCCAAGATGTCTCGGGGTGGGCATCACTTACATGGCTGCCTAACTGTTCTTCTATTTGTTCCTGAAATGTATTCTTAGCTTGACTATCATTAAGTAGGATCCTAGGAAGTTTCCTTGCAGTGTAATTACTACGTCCAGTAAGACACAGACAAATACGTGCTCGCACTAGAGCATGATCTGAATCTAAGCATATGCTCCAGAATGAGAGACAGTCTTCTACCGAGCCCCTCCATCAGTGGTTGATAGCGATGTGATCTATTTGGGTCCAACGTTGGGACGAATTAGGGGGTCGCCATGTCAAAAGATGTCTTTCTTTATGCTTCAAGTTAGAATTTGCTAGAAACAAGCAGTTATCTGAGCATAGATGCAACAGACGGTCGCCATTATCTGTTCTATGAGCCACAACACCCACCCAGGTGTCATTCCTTTCCGATCAGTTTACCTACATGAGCAACAAAGTCACTAGCCACTATTACTACATCAGAGCGCTTAGCTTTTCGTAGGAGGTCGGAAAGCTTTCTGTAAAACTCATCTTTTGCATCACATCTGAGCTGCAGTCAGTGGGAGAATAGGCAAAGACGACGAAGAGGCAACGACGAGTGTCCCTATCTTCCCGAGTCCTTACTGTTCCCTTTGGTGGGATAGCGCACAAACGACTGTCTACTGGGACCCAGTCTAAGAGAGCTAGTTCTGCCTTAGGGCTCAATGCTATACCTACATCAGCGAGGCCACGGGAAGCAGTATCATGGCTTCCAGATACACGAAGCGTGAATCGAGTTGTTTCTTTATTTTGATATGGTGAGGTCAAGTGAATGACACTACAGGACCCTATATGTGCGTTTCGGAGAAGCAGCACACATCGATGGCGCGATATTCTAAAGTCCTAGCTAAGGAAGTCTGTTCTCCTATTTGGCATAGTGTTCGGACGTTAAAAAGTACCAAAGAAACACATTAACCCTGTACATGCTCTCTAGTTAAAAATGTCTGATCGAGTCATAGCTTATGGCGAAATGTCTTTGGAATCGGTTACACAACCCAGAACCATATATGGAGAAATTCGAACACTTCACTTCTACCTGAAGTTTGTGCTGGTAGAACCTAAAGGAACATAAGTTCCAGCCAATATAGCTCTGGTTGGGTCATCACGATAGGCAAGCACGACCACCACGTCAAAGTAGCAGCTACGGTTGGGTTTATACCAACTCAACGTATACTGCTTGTCCCACATCAAACAACAAGTTCCCCACAATTCATCTTCTTCCTATGTTAACCATAGCGTGTTGATATGTATTATGTGTAAACGGCCGTTAACGATTTCAAAGAGAACTTAGTTATATTAGAGTAGCTAAAACATTTGAAGTGTAACATATTCGCAACCTTACACTATCAACTTCTTGTGTAAATTGTCAGGTTTTCTTAATCTCACGCTCGTGTAAATTCCGATTGCTGTCGATTGCTTTCGTTTTTACATCCCACGTACACTCTATGTGCTTACTGAGTAGTCAGCTAACTTTTCATCTTGTATCTATTTCTTCCGGATAAACTCACTCACTACTCCTAACACTGTACTAGCAGACAAGTTACCTACAGGCCAGATGCAAAACTACCAAAGGATGTACATTAAAGTTCTTATAACAGTAAATATCGTAGCCCCGTACTAAACATCAACAACAGCATGAGCTTATTAGGCATTGTAATATGCTTTGTCGGTACTTAAATCAAATTAGGTGCCGTACCAAAACTTTTCCACAAAATAAGATCATTCACAGCCGTAGATGCTGCATTGGCGAGGTGGTCGGGATTGCCTATCGTGATGAATCGACCGAGCTATATTAACTGGGACACATATTCCTTTGAGTCCTATCATGTTAGGAAGGTCTGTTGGGGAACGATGAGGGCAAAGTCGTACAGCTGGTCACTAAGGTGTGATTTAAGTAAGACGCATCTCATAAGAAACCAGCACCTGGAGTGATGCAGCCTTCTAACAACGCGAAGAAGGGGTTAGAAAACGTCAGCCCTAAAGATGTCACCATCACTTTACCCTATGGAGAAATTCGAACACTTCACTTCTACCTGAAGTTTGTGCTGATGATGTTGTTCAGAAGAACGATGAAAGCTCCACAACCAAACCATCCAGCTCAGGGAACAAAGCTCCATCAACAACTCAGAATAGTTTACAAAGGCGTCGGCGCATTCATTCTTTGTCTTGCTTTAGAACCTGAGTCCTGAAATCGACTTATACCCTTTTTATCTAATCTTTTCTACTGCTACGTTTTGCATTGTGTATGAGTAATTGACTTATTTTACGTGATTTCCTTCTCCCTGTTTTTTTCTTCGCATCATTTAGGATTCTGCTGTTTATGGATGCGGTATTTTCTGGTTTGGTTTCTTACTGATACCTATGATTGCATTGACACGCGATATTGCTTGGAAAATGCAAGTTTCATCTGCTTTTTTTATTCTGTGCCACAAGGTGGCAGAGTTGCTAGATTCGCATGTGTATGTATGCGGGTCTACGCACGCTGATATTTTCCAACTAAAAGTAGTATGAAGTTTTATGAATTACTTATTCCTTCATGCCTAATTTCTTTTTTACATTCTGTATTCTCTAGAGTTGTAGTCTTTCACTATCGTTAATACTACCGCGGTTTATCGGTATTCAATAGCTTATTAATTTCTTCACACTTATCGAATTGAGAAAAATATTGCTCGTGCTAAAAGCATTCGAATTATCATCTTGAATTATTATACTGTTGGGGATGCTAGATCCCCAGAAATCATTTAGTAAAAGCCTCATTTTTGTAGTTTTGTTATGGAAAATTGAATTTCCCGTTTTCGCGCCAAACGCGCGCGTTTTCACCTTTGTATTTCCTACTTGGAAAGACTTTAAAGGCAATTGGCTCGTTTCCCCCTTTAGTACGCCATTCTGTGTTGTTTCTCAATTACGTTTTTGTTCTGCACATGTACGCATGAGTTGTGTGCTTGCTCTTTCGTGCTTCCGGGCTGTTTGTGTAAGAAATATATTTTTCCTGACTGAATCTGGTCTGCTCGCTCTAGTTAACAGGGCTGTTGTATTCAGTATTTAAGTTTGCACAACATATTAATATTAAACAGCTTACAAACTAAACAATAGAAGATTTTTACTTAGAACTTTTGATAATGTACACGGTAATCATTTCACTACGCTTTCTGAAATTTAATTGGTTCGTCAGTATAGTTTAACTGAAATTTATTTGAACTTGGAATACTTTTCGTTCCTTGTAAACTAGCATTCAGTTAACAAAACTGATCTATAAGTCAACATTCTGTCATTGATTAATGAGATAGACATTTTTCTACTTTATATTTTGGTTCATCTATTTTGATTGTTAAACCAAACATCCTAGGGCATGTAAAAATGTGAAAAAAATTGTGATCTTTCCGTTGAATAATGATACTTCAGAACCACATTCTACGTGTTTGGATTGACTTAGTTACAAGAAGTGTATTCATGACTCACAGTAATATTTCCGTCTATGATTAGTACACAATGAAAGTTAACACTTTAAATATAGAGAATACTTTCATATGAACCAATCGGAGTATCGCCTTATATAATACATTTGTGTTGGATTAGAACTCAGAATTATTTAAAAGTGTTATGGTTACTGTGATTTTGTATTCTATGCACAATGCTCTGGATGAACGATTTTTGATTTGTCTAAATAAACGACCTAGAATGAAACAACTGTTTAAATGGTGCTCAGGTGACTACCAGTTGTCCTATAAAGAAGTTAAATTTTAGAAAATAAGCCTTTAAGTGCTCTGGTACGGCCGAAGGTGGGGAGAGTCAGCTCCCCCTCTCGAAACGCTCTCACATGGCTACATGCATACAACCACTGCCACACAGAAGTCCTACTTATCGCCTTCTCGCGGCGGGGGTGTTGTTTACGAAACTGAGGGGACGAAAAGCGAATGGTCGGCGCCCTAATCTAGTTGATGAATATGGAAGATACTAGGTGATATCGTAATCTCCTCACTCATATCATCTACATACGTTCTACGAAGACATATTTGATTTCTGTTGTTTGATTCTACTGAAAAATGTAACATGAAATTTTATGGATTCATTGACTGTTATTGTATGAAGCGTTTAGAAGGAATCCATTCGAACAATTTGAAGATGCAAACAACAATACACAGTTAGTAGGTTGTGATATACCTAACAAAGCCTCTAATAGATCACATTTTCTTCAAGACCATACGATGAGTAAGAGTCAAATGTCTCTGTCCATATACTAACGTATAAGTACTTATGAGTTAGAAACATAATTTAGATTTCGAAATTCTAGACTTCATTTACAGCTCTTCAACAAGGTGCATTTGCAATCCTGAGAGGACTGATGTCTCTTAGTGAATTCAAAGCGGGGTAACCTGGTTTCGTATTCAGAGATGTTATCACTGAACTATTTGAACCAAATCAGTATTGTGTATCATTTTTCTTACATACACGAGACAATCAACTGCTTCTCGTCATTATAAGAGTTGCTGAATTATTCTCTATGAAGGTTTTATTTATACTTAGTGCTCTACATCAGTTTCTGAAATTTAATTCCAAGTTTTAAAATTTGTCTTTTTAAACATGGCTGAGGTTATCTGCAGCGTTTTCGATTATCGATATGTGTTGTACAGATAATTTTCGGCCACTTTTCTGTTCATTCAGCTAATGAATGATGCAAGTATTTCACCTCAAGCATCTGGAGTTGTTCACGCCTATCTGTTATGAAAATGTCAGTGTAACTCATCCCCAATATACCCGGTGGAAAATGGAAACATAATTCAAGTTAGAGCATGAAATAAAATCTCTATGCAGCACTCATCCGCCAAATAAATGAATGATGCAATTGCTTAATGGTTGAGGCGTTCAACTTTCAGTCATTTGGACGTCCAAAATTCCGAACTCCACTCCACCTACTTTGGTCTGGGCAACCAGTTAGTATCATTAACCCTCAGACTGATAGCATGAGTCATATTCAATTACCTCGAGGGTAAATTAGTCTAAGTTTGTTTTTTTATTAATGAAAGGATGCTAGGGATCGAAAGTCCCAGGGGTATATCAAACTTCTTACACACTAAAACACGTAGATAACTTCAACGTTAAGCTTTCGATTAATCCAACTGTATAGTCTATTCACTATCTTTTATATAACTATCGTTTTTTCGTTATATATTTTAATTATTAAAGGGCTAAACGTGTTACAGCTGGTACGTTACGTGAACAAGTCATGCAAATGGAACAAATGCAAGTTGATCCAGGTCGTTTGATTCGTGCCAGTATTCGTCCGAAGTTAGTTGTTTGTAAAATATCTCTATATATATATATATATATATATATATATATATATATATATATATATATATATATATATATATATATATATATATATATATATGCATCTTTTTTCATTTGAACTTACTCTTTATTGATCATATATGTGCATGTGTGTGTGTTTTGAGAAGTGAATTACGTCTAGTAGTTATGAATTCAAGTTAAGATTTTTCTGGGATAAAATTGTAGAAGTACTGACATTTTTAATGGGATATTAGTTATGATCTTTCATAACATCTATTTTATAAAGTATACTCACCAAGTTCTATTCTGTAATAAGTCACCTCTTTCAAATAACTGTACATTTCTTGTTCTTAATGTTGGTTGACTGTAGGTTACTGGGAAGTTGTTTAATAATTTTTTAATAGCTCTCATTATACTCTGAACTTACTTAGCTCCATGATGATGATGATTGATGAAAGATCTGATTCCTTGTCTTGAAAGCTTTTGCTAAAATCTATTGCAAAATGATTATATCGGTGGAAGCCGTCCAGGATACACATACACCAACAAAGAATAATCAAAACTTCATCCTGAATATATCAACACTTAGATTATGGTATAGACACTATAGTTGTTGAACATGCTAGTGAATGTATGGGTTGAATAGCTTATCGCATGGTGTGTAAGCTTTCAAAACTATATAAAATTACTAGGCTCGAGTCTCAGTTTGAATATCAACACTGAGATGCAGATACATCCAGTTTATGAAGGGCGTTATTTTGCTAAAAACATGTGTCCTAAATTTCATTGCTAACGTCCAATTCTACAAATTCTGTTGCTTAATCCTGATATAAGCTCAGTAAGTTATACAGATCATTTAGCTCCATTAAAACCCCGAACCTACCTAAGTTAGACTACCACTGGAGGCACCGGACGGACGTTTCCTCGTATGGGACTCCTCAGCGGTGCTTATTTACAACCCCTCAAGCGGGATCTTAGAGTCATTCACCATAATGCATTCCATACTACATGAATTGACTGGTACCAATTTTATTTCGTTTTTTCCCTGTGTTCGAGCCCCATTCAACTTCATTTAATTTTGGAAATTTCTACTAACAACCACATTTTCACTCGTTAACAATAAACCTAATCAGCGATCTTATTTTACTCATTGATCATTGCTTTAAGAATGACAATATCATAAATATATAACATGGATAATATCAAATTGACATTCATTTTCTGCATTTGAAAATAGAATTACTTGAATACGTGCGGGACAGAGTTCTCAAACAATAATATTGATGGTTGAAAGTTGACTGGTTTAAACCGTGGTAGATTTCAACTTTTTTATAATCATGTAATAATCTTACATCATATTGAGATGTTTCAAGTAAAAATAACTAGGACATTATAGTTTACATTAGGAACTGATCATAGAAAACTGGAGGGCATTTATTTTTCTCGTCCTTGTATGCGACTCTTCAGCAGTAGGCATTCTACCAACGTGATCGATTCCCAGGCCATCAGGACTCATGGTAAGCGCCGAATCGGTATCTAGTACTTAACGTTTCTAGCAACAATCAATTCGCGATATTAGGATATAATCCCTTCGTTCCGGTATTGACCGGAATTAAAAGTATATATATATAACCCTCGGTTTTCCTTGTCTACACGAATGGGACGTTAATTTGCCTTAGGCGGATTTCTACACTAGATTCCTCAACTTCGTGGTTTGGTTGAAGTTGGACATTAACACCGTTGGATGCCGACTCAGTGGTCTAGTTGGTTAAGCGCTTGGCGCGGGACTGATAGGTCCTGGGTTCGAATCTCGCGGGGGGCGGGATCGTGGATGCACACTGCTGAGGAGTCTGTTGAGGCTAATGTCCTCAATATCTGACTCCAATAAATAATATCCCGTAAACTGAGTATTTAAGGTAGGCTTAATCTCCTAGTAGAATTACGGATTTACTCGAGATTATTCAGAAGCCTGAACACCAGTTGTAGAGATAATTTATTGTTAATGTTTAATAAAAATCCGCAAGCGTACAGCAAGCAAGCACACAGTGAAGCCAAGTAAAAATGATGCGCAGTGGAGACGGCTGGTAAGCCAACTCATTTTTAGTCAAGCGTTACTCAATATTTATAGTCAAACAAAAATAAGCTACAGACATGTGATGAATGAGATGGGAAGTGTACACACATATGCGCTCATATAAAAACAGTGAAGACTGGTAAGCGAATAATTAATAAGGTCAAAATATGACTCAAGTAGAATGAATAGAATGGGATGTCCGAAAACTAGAATAAGGTATATGGGCTTAACATAATAACTGACACTACGAGTCCCATACTAGGACGAAACGGCCGTCCAGCGCTTCCAGGTTTTCCATGGTGGTCTAGCTTCAATTGACTCATGATTTCAGCCAGTGAATTAATAATAATAGTAATAATAAGGATAGGAGGATGTATAGCTCATCTAGTTACCTATCTGACTATCTACAGGTCTGACTAAGAAAACAACCAATTATTATTATCCGCGCCCACACATCACCACCCTCGTGACGTTTCTTCGTATGACTTCGCCTTTTGGTCTATTTGAAAAACCTCGTTTTTTACGTTCTCTCGATGACCAGCTAGCTTCTGATTTCCACTTATTTCAACTTGTGGTAGTTGTGGCGGAATATTAAATGTATCACATAATATTTCTACTGGCCAAGGTTTGGCTTTAGATGACTCACTAAATTTTTTTTTATCTCACAGTTGATTTACTTGCCTAATAATTAGTGTATTTTCAACCATCACTTCACACAATACCGTCCCACGTCTTTTTGTATACACCCAAATATCCATTTTGGCTTTCAAGGCCAGAAATCGCGTGCATAGACTAAGTCACCTGCTGTTAATTCTCGAATCTCCGGGACATTCCCTTTCTTATTTTTTTGTAGTCCACTCATTCTGTCTTTCGAGTTCAAAACATCGCGAAATGTCCTAATTGGTCGGCTAAATATTTAGGCTGGTGATTTTCCTTTTTGAGAGTTTGAACTAGGTGTAATTCGATTAGGAATTAGAAACTGTTTCAGAGTTTCTTCTACGTTATCTTCTCCCATCTTTATGAGAGCTCGCTTAAGAATATCAACAAACTTTTCTGCTTGCCCATTTGACTGAAGGTGATACGGTGAGGTTCTAATATGTTCAATTCCATTTTGTTTACAGAACTCCGCAAACTGACGACGTAAACTCTTTTCCGTCATCTGAAACCAAAAATTAGGTGTTCCAAACCTACCAAATAGTTGTCTGAGATGTAGCAGTTTCAGATGTAGACGGTCTTCGTACTAAATAGATTTCAGGCCATGTAAAGTAAGAATCTACTACTACCAAAAAATATTGCCTATTTATTGGTCCAGCATAGTCGATGTGTACTCGGACCCAAGGCTTGTTCGTCTCTGGTCATGGCTGAGATTCGTCTTTTGGTGTATCCAACGGTAGATCCCACGAACCAACCTTACCCATCCAATCAATACCTAATAAGTTGGTATGACAGTTCACAGATATATAACATTTTCCGGTCATAGTCTTGTTACTCAATGTGAGAGGTAGCTGCATTTCTCCAGGAAGAGTAATATTAGTTTTGTGGCACTCTTAGCGTTATGATATGTAGGTTGATATTGAGGTCCACAAGTTTTATCCAAGTCTCTCTAGAACTTAATGTTATGTCAGACCCCGTATCAATTTGCAGCTTAACAGGTTTACCACTAAAAATGATAGTTACGTGTACCTCCAGTTAAATGAGAATTGAGCATAATTTGTGGCCAGGACAACACTCGAACTATGTAGTATTTCTTTTGACGTCCGCGTCATATTTCTTTTACGGAACTTATACTGACGGTCGGCAATCTTTGGCCTACTTTTACAACATACTTGAGCATGACCATATTTATCACATCGGAAACAAACTTTTTAAAATAGCAAACATTACCAAAATGACACTCGCTGCATCGGCAACAGGACGTTTGGGATTTCATTTGATTTGGGATTCACTGGTAGCACGAATCCTTATTTCCATTAAAAGATTTCCACAAAGCATTAACTTCCACGTGTCTGCTGTTCCTTTCTACGACGTTTGTATCATTCTTCAAATTCACTATTCTTTGACATTCTTCTGATACTAACTGCAGACTGATATTAGGATCTTGTTCGATCCTCGCTAAAATCCGTGTTCTGATGTCCGCATCCACTGCAGATTGTAACCCACAGACAAAAATAAGGTATTTAAACTGATATGAAGACATTTCCTGCAAACAAAACTCCTCACATTCCCGGTCTACGATGCTTGCATACGTCACATAATCGTCCTGTAGCTTTTTTACAGTGTAAATTTGTCTGCATCCGAGTTGTCAACCTGAGTACCGTTCAATTAACTTGAAACATGTAGAGATGATGCAAGTTTAGTAAAATAAAATAATTTTGCAAAACTGTGGTATACTTTAACGTTTAATTTAACAATTGTGAATGATGTTTCAGTTTGTCGATCATCCGACGTTTCTGACTGAAATGACTTTGGAGTAATTGCTCATTGGTGTTAAAACCATTTAATGAGTGCTGCTGAAGTTTGACGCAGGTATTAGGCAAAGATGACAAATTGTTCGTTGAGGTAGTGAGTCTTCATCAACTGAAGTGATCGGGACATATGTTACGCATACTTAACCTACTACTTTGTTGGTTGATTGTGGTGCAGATTGAAAAAAATCAAAAGGTGGTCAAACCAAAACATGGAAGCAGTCAATAAAGTTATTCGCTATTGAATTAGCCCATATTAGTAGGTGAAAAACAACATTATCATAATCAGATTAATTATCGTAACCATTGGGTGGCATGTCTCTTTATCGACCACAATGGTGTTGATACACTCATGCCTTATCTTCTCTTCTATCTTAATTTTTAAGATCATTTTATACGCATACTTCCACAAATACATTCTCTCTTTTCGAATCATATTGCTTATTGTCATTATTGATACCACTAGTAATTTTTACTACTCTGTCATTTGTCAAGGTAATTTCTTATCACTTTAGTGGTATGGTATTGTAACTTGAACCTAAGAATATATGTCTTGAATTTTACGTTGCTTACAACTGACTCACTGTGTTATTTATGATCTGTTTAAACTTGATAAAACCCCACTATGAACGTAAAAAAATCCACCGTCTACACCCACTGTATATATATCATCGGTAAAATGTATATAAACAAATGGTGAATAAACCATACATCATCATTTCTCCCTTTACTGCCCTATCATTTCTATAGTTGACCATTGAAGATAGTTGCTATTAGAATCTGGGCAATCTCTGTTCATAACTATATTCATATCTTTGTTCTTTAATGACAGAGTTATCGTCGAGTAGGTAATGTCCTGGGTTATTCTTGAGTTTTAATTAAAATAAAAAATGAGTCCGTTTATCAATTTTTGAATGTTTTTGGCCAAGTTATTAAATTGTCTTTCTTGATATCCTGTGCTAGCTATAAAGCCGAAGTACATTAAAAGAATATATAATGAAGAAGTACTTTGATATGGTCACCCCTAATCTGGAATTGTGTTACTTACTAGTTATCGTATTCGTGAGATGTACATGTATCGGCTGTTTATCATTCAGTCTCTATTCATGTTGAAAAGTATAGAAGTAATGCACAGCTTTTCTGAATAAATCAGAAGCTATAAGTGTTGTGATGTGCAGTGTCCGAAATCTGATACTGATACACGGTAAGTTACGCGCTAACCACCCAACTGACTACTTGAACGAGAATACAAAAGTGAGCGAGAAAATGTGTTGAACTACTGAATAAGATGCATGAATACTCATCCATATATATACCAGTCTATCCTTAGAAAATTGACCCAACGAAATCCGCTTGACCTTTACGTCACTTCTGATTGCTATCGATTGACCTTTTCATTAGGCTACTTCTGATGGGTACTCCATATCAATAAGGATTGAGGTAACATTCCAAGTCTTTGTATTCAAAAGAAATTTGTAACACTTTATTTCTTCCTTAAGCCAGATTTAACCTAACAACACAATTTTACTTATTTTCCATACCATTCGTCTGCTTTTCCTTATCCGTTCTTCGCATATATACATCACTATCTAGTTATTTAAACACCTCATATTACTCAATGCCAATAATTTTCAATGGATGTTATTTAAAATGTCTATTTTTCCGAGTCTTTGACCCACTATTTATTATGAAACAGTGATTTAAGCCTCTATTATTCTTATCACAACCTGTCATCAAACTACGATTGGTTTTCGTCAGCTACTCACGACCTGTAATGTTTAAAAATCATGGTTACAATACGGGTTTAAACTACTTACATGAAAGAGTTTAGTTGGAAGCTGCCAAACTCTTTTATGTGATTTATTTAAAATCATATTGTTATTACGAATTTTGAATATTACAGGTTGTAAGCAGTCGTCGAGAACCGAACGAAATAAAACAAATTCATGATATTCCGTTCAAATCTTTATTCTTACTCTTCAAGATGATGAAGGGAACTATGTGTTTGGAATGGCTAGTCGCTTTTTCGATAAATGCGTTGCGATCTCTCTTATCCACTCATTCCTTGTTCTCCAATTACATCTGAAACATTGTGTTTACTTTATCCTGTAGCCCATACTTTATATTCCCATTTTGTATTGGATCACTAGAATTTTCATTTCTTTGTTATTGTTCCATATGAAATTTACATAACTCGCTGACTTTCATTAAGAAACTAATAAAAATCGTGAAGCAGTGGACACTTGTTTCATGTTATGAAATAGTAGTAATTATCAAGAAACCATTGACCTATGTTTCGTGCTCGTTGTCACTCATCTGCAAGGTACACGCCTGCAATCTTGATAGAACTGACACTGCCTTTGGGTTTCGAAATCGCATCATCCAGCTTCACAGGATGAGATGTTACCACTGAACTGTTCTAGCAGCGACTAATCTTCCTCTAGAACTGAGATATTTACAATTGACTTATCACTGAGTGAGAGATTAGTGAGTGACGGATTTCATATTTGCCTAGTCCGTTTACGTTAATCGAATTCTTTCTACTGGTCACATTGCAATTAAATCGATAGAATTAATATCAGATATAAAGTATTGTGACTGATCTAATTGATATACATTTCTACCACATATCAGATCTCATCTTGTCGTATGTCCTTTCGTCTGTCTGACTGCCTATTTCGTTCACTTGTTTTTTTTTTCTTTCTAATTGATCTATAATGATATTCTATATACTAAGGTTCGTTTACATTGAGCAATGATAATTATTAATAATCAATCGTTATATCACACATGCATAGTAATAAATATATTCACTGTATATTATGTCGAATATCCTGTCTGTGTACGTATATGTATATGAAAAAGCCACATGATTTGTTTATTTTTATTCTGTTAATTTCCATGTCTTTAGTTTTATAAATTTTCCAAATCTTTTTAGTCCTATGACTAGATATTTTTATTCTATTTTTATCAATTTATTGATTCACCTTCATTTCCCTGAATCAGTGTGTTTTATATATTTAACGATCGAATTTGTGAAGTTGGCCAACTGTTTTTCTTGATTATTGACGTACCAATCACGACCAAGGAAGGGACACTTCAAAGCAGTTATGCCACCGTTATTAAGTCTAGATTTCAACTACCAACTGTATTATTAAAGTTTATTTCAATGAAGAAAACATCATTAAATACTTACAACGGTTTGAATTGCTGAGAAAAACACTCATTTGTGAAAGCAATTTTAAAGAAATAACAAGATAGAGTAATACTTCGATTTTTGTATTTAAGCACATAAACATTGGTAAAAAGGGGCACCAATCATATGTGGGTCACACAAACCACTGACTTTGTGTCTGGGCTAGGATACTGCCCGGGTGCTTAAACCTAAGCAGATAGTTTTCTTAGAGAGTCACTCACTGAACTTTTGACTGGGAGGTCTAATCGAAAAGGCAGTGGAACATGTGTCTTTATGGCCCGATAGTTACAATAATAATATATAGATCAAAATAAAGCTTATAACAGGGGGAATATGGATATAGATAATCTAGTTACTGAATATTTATACCATAGGAATATATAAGCAATATTAGTCCATTGATAGGTCTCAGATGTTACTCGTAATATAGTCTTCACTAAAATATAACAGAACAGCGTTAGGAGACGCGGTCCTATGATAACCGGTAACCAAAGATAGGTTCATATACCACTTGCTCTCTCAGGATCCTGTAACACATGTCTACCATTTGTTTGGAATCAAGGTTTTCCAACTCCCCTAGGTGGATGCTCCGTATCTACTAACCGGGTATTTGCTTTCCGCTCCCTCAATTTCGCAGACAACACCCCCACCATGAGAAGGCAGTAGAACTTCCGTGGCATTATTTATATACATTTGGTCATATGAGAGAGCATTTCGAGGAGGAGAGTAGACTCTATAGGGATGGGATAAAGTTACAATTAGGGTTAAAATGAGCGGTCATGATATATTAACTAACCTTAAACTATAGCGTTTAAGAACCTGTAGTTAACTTACAAATGCTCCCTAATCATGTACAAACAATAATGTCGTGAACTCTAAGAAGAACACATTTGTATTATATTTCGGGTATGTATGATCGGGTCATAATTATATGAGGAGTTCGATGATCTGATCTGAGTATTGATTAAGTCACCTAATTTTTCCATATAGACCCGATGACACATTAACCTTCTTCTAACTTGTTGGTCCAAACTTGTGTATAATTTTCTACAAGTGGGACCAATAGAATTTAGGACCATTTCATGGCTACGTGAGTTATACTAACTTTTCAATAATCAATTAATCTACTGTTTTTTGAGTTATTATCCACACGTATATTTGACGTTTTCATTGTTATCTTGTAAGATCTAGATTTTGTCTACATCATTACCAATTCGATCATAATCGAGTCAGATATTGGGCACTAAACCAGTCCTATGCAGTTATCTGTAAGACCACGGTTCCATATAATTGGAAAAACTACCTCCATTTTATCCATCCCCACTCCTTGTGTTGGCAGATGATGCATGATGTGGAAGTCCCTGGAATGAGATTCGTAAAATATAACCAAGCCATCTAAGTGTTTCGAAAATCATGACACTAATTGAGTTACTATCCCTGTGCCTTGAACTATACATTATCAAACCTTGTCATGACCACTAACCTTGAGGTTTGGTTGTCATTTTTTTGCCGAGTAGTTATCACAAACAAGCATTTTTATCCACACGGATAATTTTATTTTGTTTATTAATCAATCATCAGTGTCCAATCTTCCAACCAACTATTTCATGAAAATCAAAAATTTCTGTTTCCTTTCCATATCACAGATAAATAGTCTTTGTTAGGTTGTGATATACGTGTCGGCATATATTTCATGCAGGTGTATATGATTCAAAGTTTCTTGTATCACTTTATCTCGTCTTCTGTTCGCTGAATTTTAAAATGAATATTGTTAATTGTTTCTCACTTTGGTGAATAAAACAGTACTCTGGTTATATTCGTTATTCTACCTACCCGTTACACTCAAGGATTTCTTATAGCCTGATTGTATGTTCTCTTTGCATTTCATTGGTGTATTATTACTATTGAATTTTTCTGTCATTTGTTATTATTTTGAATGTCTAAATATTTTCAAACAAAAATATTAATATGTATGTAATTTATTACAGATCTACCGACCGTTCCGCGTTTGTGCGGATTATGCGTAGAAGTATGGGTTCACAGGCATTGCTTAATCTTTGTCTTGGTGCCAATGTACGTACAAGTACAACATCACCGACACCCATAACAGATCCTCGGCAAACAGACCGTAAGTTCAATATATATACTATGTTAAGCTCACATAACTTATTCTAGCTTCTTGACAAGCCCACTCATTCTCCTTGGGTCACATTTTGACGTTGGTAATTATCCGTTTATCAACCTTGACTGTTTTTATGTGGTACATATGAGTGTGTCCTTCTTATCCCATCATTCATCACATGTCTGTAACTTATTTTTGTGTTACTATGAGTATCGATTAACGCTTGATTAAACTGAGTTGGCTCGCACTCCTCCACTGCGCGAAATTTCGCTTCGCTCTTTTCTTCGCTTCTTCAATCTGCCTCGCTTTTCCCTCTTTGTTTCGTCTCCCTGGTTACCTGTTCAAATCAATGAGAGCATGAAATATACATATTCCAAATCCATTCTGGTATTTGATTTATTTAATTCCGCTATTCACTAACGCGGATTAAGTCGATAATAATATACGAGAATAATCAGGATGTATATTTCGACAGCAATCATTTAACCGGATTGGTGGACATGGAGAGTCGACTTAGGGGAGTTGGAAAACCCTGATTCCAAAACAATGGTGCACATGGGCTCCAGTATCCTGAAGGAAGAAATGGAGTATGAAACAATTGTTGGTCATTTGTTACCATGGGTCTGCATCTCCTTACGTTGTTCCACTGCATTATGGATCAGACCTTCAGGTCGGAGGCTCCGGATGTGGCTTCTAAGAAAACTACCTGCTTCCGTCTGAGCACCCGGGCAGTATCACAGCCCTCGCACAAATCAAATGAGATTTGTGTGGCGCATACGTGTTTGGTGCCTTCTTGTACCAATATCTGTGTTCAAATAATAATAATAATAATAACGATCGACCTGGAATCAGATACAGGGTCATTAAACATAATCCGGAAAGTTATCGAAACATGCAAAAACTTAGTAAAAAAACGATCGATAGTCGTTCAATCAGAATGCGACTCTTGATTCGTCTTGAACTCTATGAAGAGTTCCTATTCCACGCTGTTTAAATGAAGTTTTCAGCCTTCTTAAGGTTTCTGGAAACTTTTCTACAGAAATCTCGTAGGCTGTCGACAGGTCTGTTCCTTAGGTTTATTATTTGTAACAATGATTTTACCAAACTTAGTATGTATCAAACTTATGTGTTAATTCAAAATACTCACCATTCCTGACATTTAGATTTGTTTCATCTTCATTTTTCATAGTTGAAAACATCTCTAGCCGGACGATACTGTATGTTTGTTCTGATTATGTCCATGACTCATTTAGTGGTAATCTGTGTGAACTAAATTACTATTAGAGGTACATCGCGGCGTTGTTCACTTTGCGGTTGAACACACTATGCAAGGATACTTTTTCATGAGATAGCGATAGCCCTAGTTTTCTCCACTCACTTTACTTACTGAACAGTGTCACCGAGTTTTTTTCAAGGACTTTAGCTAAATGACTAAGTTACACGTGAAATCTTGAGATCAAAAAGACAGGATTATATTGGAATACGGTACTAGTTAAATAGTGTGCGAACTTTGAATCTTAGGGTGTTTAACTACCGCTAATTAGCGAACTGATCTAAACACTATGTATTGGGGATGTAATACGGGTGGATAAGGTTTCAGTAATAACGTACAATGGGAGTTAAATATTGAAAAGGTTATACAAACACCACTATAAATAAGAAAATGAACGCTACTGTTCATGTTCATGTTATAACATAAGCTATTTGATATCGATAAGTAGTATAATGAAATGTATAAAATCTCGTTGCGATGACGTTACCTATAGGTTACTAAGTTTGTTCGTGTTGACAATGTTCGTCCATTATCGCGAATTAACTGGAGAAATATGGGGACTATAGGACCCCAACTCGATGTGTTGTTAACGTACTTATCGTGAGACCTAAACTCTCCTGGATCGATATTTTGTAGGATTTTGGATTATAGAAACTCTCGAAATGTCTCATGATAGAAATAAGCATTTATAGATCTGTTGATATTCTAGAGGCTGCTGATAACACGCTGAAATCACTGACAAAATCGGTAGTTTTCCACTCAGGATAAAACACAATACATTATTACAGTATGTTTCATGATAAGTGATACCCATCTGCATAATGGACATACAATGCTGAAGAGAATTACTACTCTCATATTTGAACTCACTTGACCCAGTATCACAATTAAATACACTTAGCCGTTAAGTTAATCTTCGACCGTATCATCCAATTTGTTTAGAACTATTTACATATTGTTTTTTATTTTGTTTCTATAAAGATGGTTATGCATTTTCTCAAGAAGAACATGGTGCAGTCAGTCAATCTCAATTGATTCGTGCTTATGATTCAACCCGACGAAAACCTGATGGCAGATAACATATTACTTAACTATGTATATTGAATTATCCATCATGTTGTACATACACGTATACATTGACGTATTGATTATGCCACAAGTAACAACCGAATTCGATAACTTTTCCTTTTGCTGAACAAACTGTTATTACCTAGTGTTCCCCATTTTTTATGTTGCGTATGAATGTTGGCTTTTTTCAGCCAAAAATAAGCAAAAACAAGAAATATATACCGGGCACTAACACTTTTTGCTACTAACAATGGCACCGATGATGACCATTGTCAGTTATGTTCATAACTAACCAATCAAATCGTTTCTAAAACGCCTACCACGTCAATCAGGCACATGTGCAACTTCAGCGGATCGCTTTGATAGTGCCTACATTCACAAGTCTTATACGTAGAGATGCCTCTATCACATGTCATAATCAATAAAAATGGGGGGGGTTACAATTCTACCGGCAACGATAAATATATTTCAAGTAATGACAAAGTTGTGGAAGCTACTCCACCTTACAACACAATTCTTACCCTAGCCGACCCCAAGAGTATTCATGGAACTACCACTTGCGATCTATACTCTAACCTGCTTCATCATGATACCTCTCGGTTTCCTATTCTTTCATTCAATGCTCACTCTTTGTCTAATAAAACTACTCATCTTAAAACCCTTTCATTCCTTATGAATTCAACCAATGTACCTATTACGGAAACGTGGTGTGAATCATCCATCTTCTACCACTCATTGCACGTCGATAACTATGTTTTCTTTCGAGCCGATAGATATCATGTCCGTTCAGGCATGTGAATTCGAGAATGAATGTCATGATGACATAAATGACTAGTTGGGTTGCCGTAAATTGTGGATCGTAAAATTATCTACTGGTGGTGGGATGTATATCCAGGCCACCTCATGTGGATACCAACTTTGACGAATTGCTAACAAACCTTTTTCATTGCTTCGCACCAACCGCATACGTTTAAAATTATCGGAGGTTATTTTAATCTGCCGAACATTTCATGGAGTTTGACTTCGGTACCAGGTCGATATAACAATTTGGTTGAGACGTTAGGACCTTGTGTCTGAAAACCGGCTAGGAGGAATATTATACCTGATTTATTATTTACAATCAAAATAGACTCGATCTCAGTGCACGTCAGTAATGAATTTTCTATGAGTGATCATAGAGTTGTATTGAGTATTGTTCATTCTCTAAACACTATACAACTGAATTCTAAAGCTGCAACAATGTACCAGAGCCGGCAATCTGGTCAACAAACCTGGAAGCGCACTGTGTGCTATTTATGTTGACATCAGTAGTATATAACGCTAGTCAGGAATAGAATGTCTAGCAGCAGAAGGTTGAGAAGATCGAGGAGGGAAGAACGAGAACAGGGTGAATCGTAAAAGAAGTGATAGGTGTTACGCTTGTGGAGGGAATAGACATTGGAAGATAAACTGTTCAACAAGGCGAAGACGCAGATATTTTAGACGCTATAACGCGTGTCCTTTCTGTCCTAGGAATCTGGAGGTTGTTGAACTAGTAGATAGAGTGGCAGCTTACATAAGAGTGAACATAAATGAACGAGATTTAGTGTGTCTGGTCGATACAGGTGCAGAAGTATCACTAATAGGCAAAGAGCAATGCAAAAGATTCAAGCCATGTACATTAGCAGTTCACACCATAGGAGGGCACATGTTAGGAGTGTTGGGTGTGTCTTACAGTATTGTAAAAGTGGGTTGTGTTGAGATAAATTTCCCGTTCGTAGTAACCACAAGCCTATTGAGACCGGTATTAGGAGCAGATTTCCTAAAAGAAGTAAAAGCAATAGTCGACCTAAGAAGCGGTAAGGTGGTCAAAAAGTACGGTTCATTCCCAATAAATGAAAGTAGCGAAGTGGCTGAGATAAGATTAGCAACAGCCGTTTCGACGAAGGAGCAGAACATTAATGAACTGCACACAAAGCATACGAAACTGCTCACGTGAGATAGAGAGCTGTACGGATTTTGTGAAGTATGGCGAAATCTCCATAAGGAAAAATCGAATAAATATATTCGCAACATGTCGTTTCCCTGTGAATTTAGGGGCTGAAGTAAGTAGACAAGTCCAGATGTTGAAATAAAGTATAGTTTACGAAGCGAACAACCCGTACAACTCTCCAGTACTCTTGATAAAGAAATCGAATGGAAACTACAGATTCTACATCGAAGACTCCTATTTACACACATCAGGCAGTTTCTTTATTTCTTCCGAGTTGGTCATCCATTTCTTCAATTTGAAACCTCTTGATAATAATTCATTTATCTGCATGACAAACTTTTTTGTCTGTTCACATATGGATGTCAAGTAATCATCGTTCTTCTGGTAGAACGAGACGTAATTACATTAAAGTCCATGCACGCAAGCACAAGTATAAAGGTTCTATAATACCTTACCTAGCAAATATACTCTGTGACGAGCAGGTTGTTAGAGTTAACCTAGTCAGTAACCTGCAATCTTAACATATCTCTAATTTGAGTACTTGTACAGTTTTTCGGTTATTTTTAACAGTTTTTGTCTTTGTCACTTTTTTTGCGCAAGTAACTTGTTGAAATACCCTGTGCTGAGAGTTCTGTATTGTACCAAAATATAATATTGAATAAAGCCATTAATAATAATACATATAAATAATTCTTGTCAGCCTCTAAAATAAAACAATCATAACCAGCAGAGAATGCATGAGCTGTCTTATGGCAAAGTTGGCACAATTATGAGCCGCTTTCAGGTCTACTTTAGGGAGTCCTAGACCTACCACGACAGGCACCAGTGGCTTTATGCTCTTCTCTAACATTTTACGTTTCCCCACTCCATCTGAACTGAGATCTTTTACATCCTTTACTATCGAACCAGAACTGGCATCATTATCATGATAATTATCCCCATTTGAGTCTGAACCACTCTAAGCAACAATGCAAGTGTGTTCGGGATGCGGTTCTACCTCTCTAAATGCAAAATGTTGCTTCAGGATTGGGTTGCATCGGCAACCGAACTAATGATAGGGAGTGAAGTGATTGAGTGTGTCGACCGCTTCACTTATCTTGGAAGTCTCATCAGCCTTTGTGGTCTGGTGTGTGACAAAATCTCAGTACGGATACAGAAAGCTCGACTAACTTTTGTCAACTTGCGTCATTTATGGCGTAGGCGAGATATCCGTCTATCAACCAAAGAACGTGTTTACTGCGCAGCAGTTCGTTCCGTCCTACTATATATGGCAGTGAAACATGGCCGGTAAGAGTAGAAGATATTCGTAGGTTACTAGTATTCGATCATAGATATCTTCGAAACATTGTTCGTATATCCTGGGACCATCGAGTAATTAATGTAGTTGTTAGGAAACGGGTAATAGGTAAGGATGGCAAATCAGTTGATGAAGTAGTGAAACTTCATCAGTTGAGATGGCTGGGACATGTGTTACGTATGCCCAACGACCGACTGCCTCGACGTGCTATGTTCAGTGATATAGGAGTAGATTGGAAGAAAACTAGGGGCGGCCAAACCAAAACATGGCACAAGTCCATGAAGTCACTGACAAGTGGACTGAGTCATGTTGGCAGGTGTAGACGACGTGGTTGGGGACCACGAGATGATAGCAACCGATGGTTAGAGACGTTGAATGACATGGCTCAAAATCGTTTGCAATGGCGCATCTACTCTTTGTATTCTCCTAATTCTAATCTTCTGAATTCTTCATGTCCATTATTTTCTTTCCAAATTTATTTCACTAGACTATACTCCTTGAATAACATCTTCAAACCCTAATGTTTCCGATTACTGCTTATACTCTTACTACCTCTACCACTATGGGATTTGAATCGACAAATGCACCTCTGTACTAATGTGGTATGACAACTCGAACTGATGTACGAAGTTTTACGTTGTCACTGACTGACATCAAAAGGCACTTGATATGCTAAAGAGGATTTGTGATTCAGTTTGACTCCACTGATATCAATGAGCTTTCAGTTTGGCTTTCTTTGACTTATGCTTGGCATCACGAGCTAGGGAACAGAATATCTTCGAAAATTACACTTGAAGTTCCAGGAGTAACTACGAAATGTATAGCCAAAATAACTTCTTTTAATTGTCAGGTATTTGTTTAGGACCGTAGTTTCCAAACTAGGTTTGGAATGAAAAATGACTGTCTCTGTAGTTGGAATGTACTCTATCCTCTAGTTGAGATCAAAAAAAGGCAGTTGGGTAGATGTCAGTTACTGTTACTCTCAATGGAGCATAGACCACTGACCAGCATTCTCCAACCCACCCTGTCCTGGGCCTCCCTTTCTAGTTCTATCCAATTTTTGTTCATTTTTCTCATGTCTATTTCTATTTCTCGCTGTAGTGTGTTCTTCGGTCTTCCTCTTCTCGTTTGGTTTTGAGGATTCCAAGTGAGGGCTTGCCTTGTGACGCAGCTGGGTGCTTTCCTCAATGTGTGTCTCATCCACTTCCAGCGCCTCTTCCTGATTTCTTCCTCCGCTGGAATCTGAGTTGTTCTCTCCCATAGTTGGTTGTTGCTGATAATGTCTGCTACACTGGTCGTCTTCTCCTGCATTTGCTGTTGCGTGTGCGATAGAAGAGCCAGATCATCCGCGAAATCTAGGTCGCTCAGGTGCATTCTAGCTGTCCGATGTATCCCATGCTTCCCCTCAGATGTTGAAGTCTTCATGATCCAGTCGACCACCAAGAGAAAGAGAAAGGGTGAGAGTAAGCAACATAATTTATAGGCTTAATTATCTACATGTAACTACTTTGTGTAACATGTCCGCGCCAAGGCAACAATAATTTTCACACCTGATTACGTCAGCATTCTTGCTTATCGTATAGCTTAGTCGATATAATTATAATGTATCTCAGTGTACTGTTTGAAGCATGCAATGAAGCCGATCAGTTCAGCAAAAAAACCTGCCCACTCATTTACGATAGCAAATGTTCTTAAATTGAAAATGGGTCGATTTTCACCCCGTGCCAAATGTCGTGTCCGTGACTGAAAAGATTAGAGAGCAGTGTATTATAGATCGAATCAGTGACACGTAAAACACGCACGAACGGCCTACAGTTCTGATTGGTCCTGCTTCCCTGTCTAGCCCAGCCAGTTGAGTCCAGAACACAAGTCACAACCTCTGAGATATGAATCGTTATATTTGAAACACACTGTGCTTATATACCAATCAAGCATACCACATCGTACCATAAAATAGTAAACAACATTTTGTACAATATTTAACAAGTGAACAAATATCGACCAGTAGGAAATGTCCATTTAAAGTCCGAAGACACCATTGGACTTAACATGATAATTATTGATATATTCCTCTGCATCCCTAACACCTCCCCTTATTTTGAAGATCCGGAGTTGATATCCGGATTTTTAAAATTTTCTGCGTCCGTCCTCCCCCGCGAAATAATGTTGGGTCCTCATATACCCAAGTAACAGTTAGTCTGATTCTATTTAAAGCATATTTCCCGCATTGAGTAGAGGGTCCACTAGAACTGACTAGACGATGAGGATCAGCGACACTAGATATGAGGTCATTAAGCTTTGATTTTTGTGAAACATATTCATCAG